>NC_074700.1:1104641-1339046 GCF_029448725.1 Salvelinus fontinalis | reverse complement strand
AACACGTTGCTCATTGTAATTATTCTAGTCCATTTGTGATGGTGGGTGCAATTGTAAACTATGCCATCTACCTGAAATATGCACTTTTTTCTAACAAAACCTATCCCATACCATAAATATGTTATCAGACTGTCATCTAATGAGTTTTTTTGTTGGTTAGGGGCTATAAATATCTTAGTTTAGCCGAATTGGTGATGGCTACTGGTGTTGGTGGACAAATAAAAGATGGTGGATTATGCTAATGTGTTTTTAGGTAATAGATGTACATCTTTACATATTGTGTCTTCCCTGTAAAACATTTTAAAAATCGGAAATGTTGACTGGATTCACAAGATCTGTGTCTTTCATTAGCTGTATTGGACTTTAATGTGTGAAAGTTAAATATTTTAAAAAAATATTTTTTTTGAATTTCGCGGCACTGGTTTTTCAGTGGGGGGGGGGGGGTGTGCCGCTAGCGCCACGCTGATCCTAGACAGGTTAACAGCACATTACTCAACAATAGTGATACAGTGATCCCTCGCCACTTCGCGGTTCACTTATCGCGGATTCGCTATTTCGCGGATTTTCATAATGCATTTTTATTTATTTTTTGGTGCATTGTGCTCTGCATTCTGATTCGCTAAAAACTCACTCCCGCTTCTTGTATCAAAACATGCTACGAATTGTGCTATCATTTTGTCGTCTCGTGCAGTTATGTGTACGTACATAAAACAGCTTGGCAAATTTACATTAAGTTGGCCAAATTATCTTGTAATTTCGAACATCTCCTTAACCCATAATGTCGACGAAACGCTCTGAAGAGCAGTGAAACGGCCTACACGTGAGTCACTGTATTTGTATACATGTAATAGTTGCTAATTGTAAAAAAAAAAAAAGTTTTCTATTTCGCGGATTTCACTTATCGCGGGTCATTTTCGGAACGTAACCCCCGCGATAAACGAGGGATTACTGTACTCATGTTGCCTACGGTAGGCCTACAGTATATCAAAAAATATGACGTGACTCTCCGCCAATAATTAAATATAGAACCATGGGTCTCCTGGTGGCAGCCAGCATGGGTAACGAACCTGCATCTTCAGCAACGCATTTTGCACTGCGCCACTGGGGAGGCCCCATCCACAAAGTATCAAAATACAGAGGGGTGCTGGTAAAGGTATATTGTCCTGCTAATAGCCCATAATGGGATATTATAAAACTGTACATGGTGTCCAGGTTAGGATAACCAAAACATTTCTTTATTAAAACTATCAGAAAGAATGTTGGTACTTATTTATTTTGATCCAAATCCATGAATGAGTGAGTCACTCAGCTTTATGTAGATGCCGGGCCATATGACTGTGCCATCAACTTGATAATATATAACAATATTTTGGAGTTTATTTTATTTTCTCTTCTTCAGATAATGTTTCTCTTTCTGCTGGTCTGCCTTCAATGACTTGATCTCAGTCTTCAAAGTTTGAATCGGATCCATGTGCACCTTCATCAGATAGGCAGAATAGTGTCGCCTTGAGCCCCCATCGGTTACCGTGGCCTATGATAGAAACAGTAGAAACATTAAGAATTAACACACAAAAGCTGTGTACACATTTTTAGAATCTAGCAAAACTAACCGTTTTCTTGGCAACCAAGCATTTTTCTGGTGTGGCCCGTTGTCCATCCCTTTGTCCACAAACAAAATGGCAGGCAGGGTCACCGTGTATATCCCCACCTCGCCACATCACACAGATAATTGTGAGACAAATAGAACACACGCTTCCATTTGCCAGTTGTTAGGCAGAGGTGATAATTAACATGCTATGCCCACTATTCCCCGCAATCATTTTTTACAATTGGCTCAGTGCAAGGTCCCCCCAACAGCACTAATGTCATTAATATAACAACACTATTTTCAAAGGACTACACGTGTCGGCAAGGCTTTTGCTCGTTCGTGGTCGCGGCTTTGGAGAAAGCAATGAGGGCCAGAGAGAGAGAGACAGACAGAGATGCTAAAATAACATTCTCGCGGTGAGGTAGTGGGATGTGTTTTTACTGCTTGGCCCCAAATGTGGCTTTGAAAAGCAGGGAAATGTATTGCTTCACCTCTGTCAGGATTTCTTCATGTGCTAGGTACTATAATGGGGATTGTGTGTGCCTATTATTTTCAGTGAAATAATGTGTCTGCAAACAATTGTTGGAAAAATTACTTGTGTAATGCACAAAGTAGATGTCCTAACCGACTTCCCAAAACTATAGTTTGTTAACAAGACATTTGTGGAGTGGCTGAAAAATGAGTTTTAATGACTCCAACCTAAGTGTATGTAAAATTCCGACTTCAACTGTACATATCAGTGGACATAATTTATATACAGAATACATAATGCATTTTTCTGTTTGGCATTGTTCTGTGTGTGGACCTAATGAAGACTGCACAAAATTACACACACAACAATACACACACAGACAACAATGCACAAAATATTACTATCAACAAACCACATGAAACATTCCTATGGTCTCTTTTACATTCCAGTCTAGGCAAACACCCCGAGACAATCAATTCTTTGGCCAGGCCCATTCAACATCCTATAACATGTATTTTAAATTGATTTATTATATTTCATCTTAAAGGTTAATGCCGGGGAGCTGCTGAATATTCAGCCTATGTCAAATGCAAAGCCTGACACGTACATATAATAAATACAAATCAGATGCTTCTCCTCAGAAACAATTTCATAAAATGCAAATCGGGCGGCGGGGTGACCTTGTGTGCCAGGGGAAACATGAAAGAGGAGAGGCAGACATCTTAGTCAATGGAGGAGGGTGATAGAACAAGCAACAGCACTGTCCTTCTTCACTGGGGAAATGTGTTATTTTCCACCATGTTGGCAGAAAAAAAAGTGTATTAATATGTTTTTAATCTAAATACAAAATAGAATTTGATGCATGAACTGTGAAAGACTAAATTAAGGAAAAGGAACGTGCTTTTTTTGACAGTCATGTAACTGTACTGTAGCCATTTGTTTTTGAGAGAGAGAGACTCTTTGCGAGGGAATAGTTGAGCGTGCAGCTGAAAGTGTATGCATATGGATGAAGGCATGGTGGGGTGAGGTGACAGTTGGTTCCTAGCACGGGGGGTTTGTCCCTCACATGGGTTCTGTAGGACAGAGCTGTCAGAACTCCTGCTGTTCTCACACTGAGAGAGGAAAGAGTGGAAGATTTTCATTCCAAAACGCTATATCAATTTTCAGATATGTTGGTCAATTTGTTTTTATTGTTTAAAGAAATTCTGAAAGAGATTGGTATGTTTTTTTAACTGCCTAATCCTGGCATGGGGTTGCTCAATGACAGACATATATTTGTTTAAAATCTTGATGGTTTCATTTCAGAAAGACAAATAATCATGTAATTCTGCAAAATGCTATATTTCCGCCTCACTCTCAGAGAAATAACTATTACTGTTAGGTTTTACACAGTCAAATGTAACAAATAAATACATTTTAATAAAAAATGTACAAATTATACATTTGTGATATCAATATTGAAAGATTAAATTGTTTTATTATTCAGTACAGTATTATGAGATCTAGTATATGTAAAACATTTACCTGTTTAGTTACAGTGTTTACTCGTCTGTTTACCTTTAAACAAATGTTTTGTCCACTTTTAAGCCTACTTGAGTTGTTGTGACTTTTACAACCTCGGCTTATTAGTGCTAACTAGCTTGCTAGTTGGCTGTCAGCCTACCTCTGAGTCTGGCCTGCACTGCTGTGATCACCTCTACCTGCTTGGATTCTTCATCTGATCGCTGGACTCCTGTTTCCCCGACCCACCTCTGGATTATTCCCTTGGAATTTTTCTATTTTGAATTTCCTTCTTTAATACCTATCGGATTACTCTATTTGGCACTCCCGCGGCCCGGTGTAGCTCCCGCCTCCCCCCTGCTTATCCAGAGACTAGCTCTACGGCCTCGCCCCTGGAGCGCTTCTCTCCCTGGCTCTCGCTCTGGTAACCCAGCCTCCAATCTCATTAACTTGGTTTCCTCTCTCTCTTTGCTTTTGTTCTGCTGGCGAAGGTTGTGTTTCAGATGTGTTTTGACAGTGGGTTCTAGTGCTAGCTGGTGACGAACAGGCACGTTGGGCTCTGGCATGCTGCTTTACCTACCGTGGTGGTTTCTGTGTGGATTTATCGGATGTTTTATTGGATCTAAATTGCTGTCATGCACTCCTCGGCTCTCCTCTGATGTACTTATCCCTGCCCGCTCATAGTGCTTCGTACGTAGACACAGTTAGCTGCGTTGTGGCTCATGTTGCAACTGGTCTGTCAACTATACTACTGGTAGCAACATTAACTCTCTCTGGTCTCACTAGTGCCCTGCTTCCAATCCATCATCTCTTATTGAAAACCATGAATGCCTACACCCCCTTCAGCCTACCCCTATCCATGAACTTACTTCACAAATAGTAACTTTGCTCTCCTTAACCTGTTTGGGCTGCAGGGGCAGTATTGAGTAGCCGGATAAAAGGTGCCCATTTCAAACGGCCTCGTACTCAATTCTTTCTCGTACAATATGCATATTATTATTACTATTGGATAGAAAACACTCTCTAGTTTCTAAAACCCTTTGAATTATATCTGTGAGTAAAACAGAACTCATTTTGCAGCAAACTTCCTGACAGGAAGTGGAAAATCTGAAATCGATGCTCTGTTCTAGGGCCTGCCTATAAATGTCCTTGATATTTATTAGTATAGATGCACTTCATACGTCTTCCACTAGATGTCAACAGGCAGTGAGAGAATAAATGGAGTGTATAACTTGATCTGGGGTCGAATAAAAGCTCTCGGCATGACGTGTCACCAGTTTCCTGTTTTCTGGAGAGCGCTTGAAGGGACCTGGTTTTGCCTTTTGATAAGCTGTCTTTATAGACGACTAATATCTCCGGTATTGATTTTATTTGATACTTGTGACAATATCATCGTAAAGTATGTTTTTTCAATATAGTTATATTAGATTATTGAAATTTATTCGGGACGTTAGGCGTGTTGCGTTGTGTGCCTTTGTTCAGGAAGGAGAGCTTCGTGCTACTTTGCTAGCTTTCCGTGCTAATTGACAAGAGAAGAGGACATTCTAAATCCAAACAACGACTGTTCTGGACAAAGGACACCTTGTCCAACATTCTGATGAAAGATCACCAAAAGTAAGAAACATTTTATGATGCTATTTCATATATCTGTCGTGCATGTGAACTAGTCGTGGGCGGCCAATGTTTGGGTACTCTAGCTATACCGAAGCTGCATATCATAATGAAGTTATTTTTTTGAATTCTAACACTGCGATTTCATTAACCTGTTAGGCGGGCTGTCCCGACATCGGTACACTTATGACAACATCCAGCTCAATTGCAGGGCGCGAAATTCAAAATCTATTTTCTTTTAATATTTAACTTTCACACATTAACAAGTCCAATACAGCATTTGAAAGATAAACATCTTGTTAATCCAGCCAACGTGTCCGATTTTTAAAATGTTTTACAGCAAAAACACCACGTATATTTATGTTAGTTCACCACCAAATAGAGGGCACAAAAGAGGACAGACATTTTTCACAGCACAGGTAGCATGCACAAAGCCAACCTAACTAACCAAGATCCAACCAAACAAACCTAGAAACAACTTCCTCAGATGACAGTCCTATAACATGTTACACAATAAATCTATATTTTGTTCGAAAAATGTGCATATTTGAGCTATAAATCAGTTTTACATTGATGCTACCATCATAGCTACAGTCGGGAGTAGCCAGAGTAAATACAGACACCAACGTCAACTACCTAATTACTCATCATAAAACATTTCAGAAAAATATATGGTGTATAGCAAAATGAAAGACAAAGAACTTGTGAATACAGACAATATTTCCGATTTTTTAAGTGTTTTACAGCGAATCGTTATATTATATAATATTGTTATATTAGTTTAATGCAATGGCTAACACACAACAGCATTGATTCCAAGTAATCGGTAGCGATAGCACAGCTCGATGAAATAGCATCCCAAATTGGGTCCTTATCTTTGTTGATCTTCCATCAGAATGTTGTAAAGGGGTCCATTGTCCAGAACGGTCTTTGTTTGGATCCAGAACGAACTATTTCCCTCTTGAATTAGCAAGCACACTGGCCGTGCGGCGCTAACCTCTCCTTCTTGAAAAAATTCTTCCAACGCATCACGTCTAAAGTCCCGAATAAATTTCAATAATATAATTGAACTATATTGAAAAAACATACTTTAGGATGATATTGTGACATGTATCAAGTAAAATCGAAGCCGGAGATTATATTCACCTATAACAACGGTTTTCCAGGAGGCAATTCAAGGTCCAACTTCGCGCCTTCGGAAAAAAAAATTATGGCGGACCTCTCACTCCAAGAGGCTGTATTCAATCCCAGAACGAGATATTCAAGTCCTTTCTGCTCTCACTTCCGCATGACACCCAGGGGAAGGCGTATGACGTGTTTCTATGGTCCCAAGTGACATGCCCCTTTTATAGACAAGCTCTTGAAAAAAGACCTCGCATTTAGAAATCTCACTTCCGGATAGGAAATGGGCTGCAGAAAGAGTTCTGGTTCACTTAGAGAAATAATTCAAACGGTTTAAGGAACTAGAGAGTGTTTTCTATCCGATAGAAATGATAATATGCATATTGTACGAGCAAGAATTGAGTAGGAGGCCGTTTGAAATGGCCACCTCTTTCCAGGTTACTCAGTGCTGCCCCTTGCAGCCATAATAAGTTAACACTCAATCAATGAACAACAAAGACACTTCTCTTAGTGGTGGCAGTGAGGTGGCGGCCTCACTGCACTGTGCAACACTAAAATCAAAAAAACTGAACTCCCTCCCTACTGTCTCCTCATTTGAATACATTGCTTAAAAATCATCTTGCTCTATGACCACTATACTTGTGTACCGTCCTCCTAAAACTAACAAATCATTCCAGTCTGAACTACTCACCATTGCTGTCCCACTCTCCCCCCGACTGCTGTTTCTTGGCAAAATGAATATTCCCGTGGACTCAAACTCAAAACTTGCCTCTGATTTCATTGCAGTCCTGGACTCGTTTAATATTACCCAGCATGTCAATTTTGCCACTCACACTAAGGGACATATACTGGACCTCGTCTGCTCTGTTGGCCTCAACCTAACTCATATTTCCCCCTCCCTGTTCTCACTGTCTGACCGCAAGATCCTTAATTTCTCTCTTACCTCATACTCGCCCCACAACACGGACAAACACCTCATCTCCTTTCGCAACATCAAAGCGTTTGACCGCCTCCAACTCTCTGATACAATCTGCTCTGCCCCTTGACCCACATCTCATCTGATGAACTAGCTGCCCAGTTCAATACTGCTCTTTCTCTACCCTCAACTCTCTGGCCCCTCTCCACACTAAACATGTCTCCTTCTCCTCCTCCTCCTCCCTTTGGTTTACCTCTGAGCTCGGCGCCCTGATGCAAGCTGGCCGCTGCTTGGAGCGCTGTCCACGCTGAGGCCTACAAACTTCACCTCTCCCATCTACAGTACAGAGATGCCCTCCGCGTTGCCAGGTGCACCTTCTCGACTCCCTCCACTGAACTCTTCCTTCAGTTTTTTCAAGGACAAGAGCACCAAAAAACACTCATCACTGACTGATCCAATCTCCCTCAGCCGACTCGGAGTCCATCACTATCTTTCAGTCCCTCCTGAAGCTCCCTGCAACGCTTCCTGTGTAGGGTCGTACTCTACAGATGTTGTAGAGTAGGAGCCTGCAGGAGCTAGTCACTGCTTTGATGTTTGCAGAAAATGACAAGGTGTTGTTCAGGGTCACGTCAAGGGTCTTTGCACTCTGGGAGGGTGACACCGTGGAGTTGTCAACTGTGATAGAGAGGTCTTGGAGCAGGCATGCCTTCCCCGGTAGGCATAGCAGCTCCGTCTTGTTGTGGTTCAGCTTGAGGTGGTGGGCCGACATCACAATTACACTCAATTTTCCACTCAGAACGCATCTCTGCCTCATTTTGTGATTTTTCCGCTTGCCAGACCTTGCTCTCCTCTTCTCCTCACTGCCCATATCTCAAAATTACAGGAAATTAAGATTCACTCGGAACATACGGAAATACGGCAGAGGTTGCAGAAGGTAAATAAATAAGTCAGCGATGCATAGGAGTAAAAAACAGGAGAAATTCAGAACCTTGATTAATCGCTCCGGGGGACAAGGGAGCAGGGAGACAAACAAGAAGAAATTAATGAGAAAAAAAATTAAATAAAATAAATTCAACAAAAAACAAGATAAGCTGGGAAAAGAATTGCCTGGCGTCTCCGAGAAGCTTATTATACATAAATTATAAACAATCATACAAACAATTACACTGCAGTGAAAGGAGAAAAAAACAGGTAAATAATGGCAGGGTATGAAATGAATGAAGTAGAGTGAGACGAAGAGTGGCTTTCAGATGTAATTAGGGAGACAGGTATTCAGGGAAAGAATGGATTTGTCAGTGAATTATGTGGAGGAACCATTATGTGGAAGAACCATTAAAAGACCCCAGCAGAACATAGTTCAAAAGGAGAGGCTTGTATTGATGGCTGTGGATAATGGATTGATGTGGGGAGTAAAGGTGGAGAGTTGTAGTGTGGCTGGGGGTACTTGATCCTCTCTTTGCCTATTCTGGGTAAGCCTCCTTGGCCCAGAGGAGAGGGTGGACTGGGGGGACCAACATTCAGCTTTGGTGACATCTAGTGTCCTCCAGTCCTTTAGCCAGCCTGTCCAACATGTCTTGTCATATTCCCGTAGCCAAGAAGGGGGATGGCAGAGTCTAGGGGGCTTTTAGGGGCTGTAGAAGTAGGTACTGCCAACTCAGTATACCGCTGTGGGCATTCTGGCCTGGTAAGTGCAAGGGAGGGGTGGTGGTGTGGGAAAAAGGGAGGCAACCAGACTAGCTGCCATCCTCTACCTCTTCCTCCTCCTCCTCGTTGGCCTTCAAATCCTGTGCCACAGCTGGCATACAGAGAGAGAGAGCGAGAGAGAGAGACTAGCTAGACAATGGGCTTTTCACTGGAGCCATGTAACCCATCCACAAACCATTGTGATGCTGTCTGCTTTGATGGTGTCAAAGACTACATAGCCAATTCAGACAAGAACCTTTCTGATTGATAAGGGTTAAACACTCCAAACAGTGAAATTCTGTGAAATGAGGGAGAAAAGGGAACAAGGGAAAATAGTGGTATGAGAGGAGAGGGACTGTCCCACCCAAGGTGGAACGGTGGAAATCCTACATCAAATCAGCGTCATCGGGCCACCTTTTCCATGTCAACGGGTACAGATGTCTGGCCATCTGGTGGAGGCCTGGGGAAATGGTGGGGCACAGACCAGAAGCTACCTCCCATGTGTAGAGAGGGAGAGAGTGGCGGTCAATGCCTTACGACGTCAACCTCCAGGGATTGGAGAGAAGAGAGACATAACATAACCCTAACCTGAGATGTTTTGTTGTCCATTGAGCTGGAAAGAAATTGATTTCTCAAAGTGACCTTCTATGAGGCAACATTGTTTCAACTGCAGCTTTTACAGTATACGTGTTGGGCGATTATTTTATATTAGGAAATGTCAAAGGAAACGGTGTTTTGAGTTTATGTATTGTGATAAAGACAATACAACATGAGGACAGCTTCAGGACAGCTGTCAACAGAAACAAATAGCTGTCCTTGATACTTGTCATTATTGAAATACAATTCCAGTAATTGTTGACTGCATAATGCATAGCTATTGTAAAAAAAAAAGATCATTTATTTGCCTTTATTCCAAGTAGTATTTTATTTATTTATTTTACCGTTATTTTACCATGTAAGTTGACTGAGAACACGTTCTCATTTGCAGCAACGACCTGGGGAATAGTTACAGGGGAGAGGAGGGGGATGAATGAGCCAATTGTAAACTGGGGATTATTAGGTGACCATGATGGTTTGAGGGCCAGATTGGGAATTTAGCCAGGACACCGGGGTTAACACCCCTACTCTTACGATAAGTGCCATGGGGTCTTTAATGACCTCAGAGAGTCAGGACACCCGTTTAACGTCCCATCCGAAAGACGGCACCCTACACATAGTATATCTAATTTGCATGGAAGTTTGAGATGCCAATAAAGTTATGAAGTTCAGTTCCGTCTCAGGTGATAGTTCATGATATATTTTAACATATAGGAGATGATTAACAATAGGATTCCAATGTCTTCTCAAATGAGATGCAACAACGGAGACGACTGACAAACAATATGAGAGTTTGTGTTGGAGAGGGAGGGAGACAATCGCTGTCCAATATGACAATAATAGGTAACATAACACAGGGTTTTAGTCTGTGTCACTATGCTATAGATGCTCTCTCTTCTATATCTACGTCTTTCAAACGTCTAGGACTTAATTGTCATTACCGTGGTAGTGTTTTCCATCTCGACATGTCAGTCAATTTCCCAGCTCGATCCGGAGCCTTCCTTTCACTTTCATGCCCATACCACATTACTTATTTTGTGACAGATTATATTGACGTGTTTGTATTGGAAATTGCAAGTTTACTCCTCTTACATCGAGCCGCACAGACGTGTCATCTCCGCCGAGCCAGATAAGAGGCTTTATGTGAAGTGCTATTTTCCTCATGGTGTTTACACTTTCTTTTCTCTTTCTCTCGTAAATTTGTGTGAACTGGGATTTCTGACTGAAACTGCATATTTTTCCCAGCAGTAGAAAACAACAACCCTTGTGCAAACTTTGGGCTAGGAATGCTAACTTTAATCTCTGTCTTTTGTTTTCCTTCCACCTAGAGAAGGGTTGTTTTGAAATGTTTTGTCTCCTTCAAATAAACCTCTGACATGCTGTGTGTGAAGTCGCTAGGGAGGTGTTTTTTGGGGGAGGGGGGGGGTTTGTTTCATCAGGAAAGCGAAGAAAAATGTAACAATTCACTGTACTGTAAAAAAAATGTTTTCTTCTCTGCAGGATTTAAAGAAAACTCACAAAATGCTTTATTAAATACAGTAGCAGGAATGCATGCAGGCACGCGCACCAACATACACAGACACAGACACACACACAATATTAATTTATTTACAAAAAGCATAATCTTTATGGGATCTTATGTTTTTGTTATTGCATTAAGGCCAGGCACCACAGGCTAATAGGGATCTTTTTCCCCTTAATTTAATCAGACTGAAACTCTCCCAGTTGAAGTATGCCTAAATACAATATATTATTGTATTACAAGTTGTATTTATTTAAAACATGTAAATATGTAAATGAGGCAAACCGTCCATAAATATTTGCATATTACGAGAATCCATTTTTCAACACATTGCTTCAAGGTAGAATGTTTTTGTTTTATTGTGATAAGACATTCAATGGTCAGACTTTCACTGATCAGTTTATCAAAATATTGTCATTTCATGAAATGATGTATGAATGATGGAAATGTTGCATATATTTACACATAAAATGACACTTAAAATCAAAACGACACAAGATATGAAAAAAGCCTCTGTAAAAGTCTGACTACAAGAACTAAGAACCTGTGTGTGGAATAACATGAATGTACGTTCTTTGAATACTGAGAAAAATGAATTGGTGCACCGGGAATATGTCATTTTGAGAAAATGGCCGATAAAGATAGGCTAATGCAATTAAAATGTATTTTCCATAAATATGACCCTTTGTTAGAGTAATTATACTCTTATTCATATTCATCACTTCTAAACTGAAAAATAAATATCAAATATACCTTCTACAAATACATTAGCACGTTAAATACATTTGTTTCAAGCAATAGATACTGGTCTTTTGGGCAAATATGCAGTTTTGGGCAAATTCTCATATCACTTTGCTCAATTTCTCACATACAAAGCTTTTGTATGACTGTTTAAATGTGCAGAACATTTATCAGCTATGCCTGCCCCGTACGTAAGGCCCTCTTTGAGTTGTTGCCTCTTACATTTCTTGACTGTGTCATGGGACATGAGCCTATGCTTGGCATACGCCATCGAAGCAGCATCAGCTCTCACAACTCCTCTCTGATTGCTTCCAATGTCACCAAAGTGCTGTTAAGCCACAATTTGTTCATCACATTTGATATAGCAGTGGCTCCCTCATAAAACGTGGCTACTGATATACTGGCTGCTCCGTAAATGCGGCTTTTGCCCACAAAGACAGTTTTGGGGCATCGCGACCATATTACAGAGTTCAGACATTCATTTGAATTCTGGGTTCTTCTGTGCTACATACTTTTGAGGAGGTTATCATTTGACATCCTATGATATACAGGTACCATTTTCTGTGCAACCTCTCTATTAAAAAATGTATGGCCTCCAATGTTTTTGTTACTGGGTGAATCTTTACCATTTTCTATGGCTTGCTGGTACCAGCACCAATGCACACACCTGTCCTGTAGTTGGAAGTAAATCCTCTCTTGTGCCAAGTTCCATCGAAGTATACATGAATGTCTATGATGGCATCCTCATCCTCCTTTAGAAACTCTTATATGTCTGGTTCTATATCTGTGTTTGCTCTTCTAATTAGCTTTGCTGTAGCTCTCTCTGAATCTTTGCAACTGAAGTGGGCGGAAAAAGTACTTATGTCTGTCGACATTACAGTCATAACTGCAGGACTAAATATCACCATGTTACCCAATGTAAATATATCCGCGTGTAATTTCTAATTAATCACATTAGGCTACAGCCCTATGTTATAGTCTCATTGTATAGTTACGTTTTCCTATCACTCTGTTTTATTAACTTTGAATACATTTGCTGGAGCAAGGAAATACATTTTATTTATACACAGCAAGTCACCTGCCAATATTGGGCCACTCCCCCTTTTTATTTACCTGTCATGTCTCTGATATGAGCTGAGACACAAGGAAGGAATCCCTAGGACTTTGCTTATTTTCTTTAGAGCTGCATAACCAAGTTCATGTGCTAGATTAGAAGAACCATCCTCACATTTATGTCAAATGCCACATCTTCCCTGGAGCACTCCTGCAGCCTGGAAGAAGTGTAAACACTCCTAAATTCATCACCATCACCTTCATAGTCTGCACATTCTATCATGACAGAATTACAGAATCACTGGTTGGTGGCATCTATGGGGATTATCAGTCCAGTGTTAAGAAACTTAGGGCAAACCAAATCAGGTACAAGTTGGTATATTTGTGGCATGTGGAATAAAAGCCACTGCTGGCTGTCTGCTCTCTGGTTGATCGCTGCTAGTTGTCATCTTCATCTCAAACTAATTTGCATCTCAACGCGCTGCTGCTGGCTACCTCCTTTTCCTGTACTGCCACTGCCTCGATCGGCTGATCAGGCACATTTTTTCTTTCATTTACTGCTTTTCTCACGTTGGCTAACGGAGATCGCCAATTTTTATTCACATACTGTATGTATATTCTTCGAGATTTTCTCATTTTGTCTCTCTTTACGTGGATTCTTGGCGGGAGATATTTTCAAACAAGGAAGTACTGCGCGGCATGTGAGGCATTTTAACCAATCAGTTTGCCCGAAAGGGCCTTTAAATGCCAGTAACCAATCAGATGTCAGGAAATGACTCATCTTTCAGCACTAAGCACTACATCTACGAAGGATATAACCATGTATGGACTAGCTAACAATATGCTCCAGAAAACAAGCTTTTGAATGATATATTCAACATGGAGAGTTTTTCAAAATAGCGGTTGAAGTTCTACAAGTTCTACAAATGTTATGGTAGGTGTAGTTGACAGAGTTTGGATAAAATTATACCAATCAAGTATTTATATACATTATTGCCTATTTATTTGTACATTTTATGAAAGTATGGAAGCTATAGTTGCAAAATAACCCAAAATCTGAAAATTGACAGATCGAAGCAAAATCTACATTTTGGCCTTAACTTTCATGGAAACGACACTACTTTTGGAACACTGCAACTAAAGCGAAACACACAAAATTAGTCACCCATGAGGACAATCCTGAAATAAAATAAAAGCACAAATTCCCCAGATCCAAGCAAAATTCATCTTCACTCTAACGGCGCTGTGACCCACCCTGTTTATCGCTGCGATCGTTAAAACCACTGAAGAAAAATAGAATCCATAACACATTGACCAAAAATATGGTGCATTCACTACAGACAACAGAGCCCAAAGATTGAACCCTCAACTCTGTATGTGGCACAGCCACCTCCCACTCTCTTCCCGTCTCTGTTTCCCTACGGGACAGGAAAGACCCTAATTTACAGTGCTTATTGGGTGGACCTGAGATTTCGGTCCTTCGTGATAATAGCACACCCTTATCAAAGAGCTGAAGCAATTGCTTACAGGGGAGAGAGGAAATCCTTTGATACAGCTCCAGCACTGCTTGTCTCTGTTCTGAAGTTTTCCGCCCCCAAAAAATGGGGTTGTAATGAAGCAATGAAAACCTTCTAAGGCACACTGCGAAAGCACGTATCCATGGTTACACCAATTGAGACCAAATGCGAAGGTTACCATTTTGAACAACATTAAACAGCTTGAAACTTTCCAGTTAAAAATGTTGTTATGGCTTTAAAAGCTTCTGATAGGCTAATTGACATAATTTGAGTCAATTGGTGGAATCCCTGTGGATGTATTTCAAGGCCTACCTTCAAACTCAGTGCCTCTTTGTCTGACCACATGAGAAAGACCTCAGAAGAAAAATTGTAGACCTCCACAAGTCTGGTTCATCCTTGGGAGCAATTTCCAAAAGCCTGAAGTTACCATGTTCATATGTACGAACAATAGTACGCAAGTATAAATACCATGGGACCACACAGCCGTCATACCGCTCAGGAAGGAGACGTGTTCTGTCTCCTAGAGATGAACGTACTTTGGTGAGAAAAGTCAATCAATCCCAGAACAACAGCAAAGGACCTTGTGAAGACGCTGGAGGACACGGGTACAAAAGTATCTATATCGACATAACCTGAAAGGATGCTCAGCAATGAAGAAGCCACTTCCAAAACCACCATAAAAAAGCCAGACTACGGTTTGCAACTGCACATGGGGACAAAGTTCGTACTTTTTGGAGAAATGTCCTCTGGTCTGATGAAACGAAAATAGAACTGTTTGGCCATAATGACCATTGTTATGTTTGGAAGAACACCATCCCAACCGTGAAGCACGGGGGTGGCGGCATCATGTTGTGGGGGTGCTTTGCTGCAGGAAGGCCTGGTGCACTTCACAAAATAGATGGCATCAGGAAGCAGGAAAATTATGTGGATATATTGACATACATCTCAAGACATCAGTGAGGAAGTCAAGCTTGGTCGCAAATGGGTCTTCCAAATGGACAATGACTCCAAGTATACTTCCAAAGTTGTGGCAAAATGGCTTAAAGACAACAAAGTCAAGGTATTGGAGTTGCCATCACAAAGCCCTGACCTCAATCCTATAGAACATTTGTGGGCAGAACTGAAAAACCGTGTGGGAACAAGGAGGCCAACAAACCTGACTGAGTTACACCAGCTTTGTCAGGAGGAATGGGCCAAAATTCACTTAACTTATTGTGGGACGCTTGTGTAAGTCTACCCGAAACATTTGACCCAAGTTTTTAAACAATTTAAAGGCAATGCTACCAAAAACTAGTTGAGTGTATGCAAACTTTTGACCCACTGTGAATGTGATGAAAGAAACAATAGCTGAAATAAATCATTCTCTCTATTATTATTCTGACATTTCACATTCTGAAAATAAAGTGGTGATCCTAACTGTCCTAAAACATGGAATTTTTATTAGGATTAAATGTCAGGAAATGTATTTGGTTTATGTAAACTTCCGACTTCAACTGTACTTACATGCAGTTTCACCTATGTTTCCACCACTACTAAAAGTACTTTGTTGGCAGGTGATTAAATAAACAGTGGTATTTTAGTGGTTTCAAAGCACTAAGGATAGCAACAAAACACAACCTAGTACAAAAATGAGTTTTGATAGGTATGACTGAGGGCAATTCCACTATAATGGAATTGTATTCCAAACAAAAAACATTTATTTAAAAGTTTTATATTTAGCCCTTATTTTACCAGGTATGTTGACTGAGAACACATTCTCATTTACAGCAACGACCTGGGGAGTAGTTACAGGTGAGAAGAGGGGGGATGAATGAGCCAATTGTAAGCTGTGGACGATTAGTTGACCGTGATGGTATGAGGGCCAGTTTGTTCATTTAGTTGGAAGTATTGTGCAGATGTAAAATCTGGTAACAGAGTTAAGGTAAAATCTCCCTGTTTTTTATGCAATCACGTTTTCCCCAAACTCTGTTAATATCTTATCCGAATTAAGATTCAAAGATGTCTGCAGAACGAATATGGGGTATCAGCTATGACATGACACTTTGATTTTGAAAATAAGGTATTTTGTATATTGAACTACAGTTGATGAAGTGAATGTATATCTGTCAATGGAAATATGGAAATGGAAAACAAAACATGGGTCCCTGATCTGTACTAAACAGAAAAGCATAATTATGGATGTGAATACCATTATTTTCATGGTGATATATCCTGATTACAGTGGTTTGGTCTTTAAAAGTTGCAGCATACTGTTGCACAGCTTGCATGGTGCCGCAGAATTCTATGGCACGTTATTTAACTTCTTCGTGCTAGGGGGCAGTATTCGGAAGTTTGGATGAATGAGGTGCCCAAAGTAAACTGCCTGTTACTCAGACCCAGAAGCTAGGATATACATATATTGGTAGTATTGAATAGACAACACTCTAAAGTTTCCAAAACTGTTAAAATAATGTATGTGAGTATAACAGAACTGATATGGCAGGCAAAAACCCGAGGACAATCCATCCCAATTTTTTTTTTATCAGTATCACCTCTGATTACAATGGCTGGGAATGGGAATATAAAAATAAGTCCTCCCAGATTGCAGTTCCTAGGGCTTCCACTAGATGTCAAAAGTCTTTGGAAAGAGTTTCAGGCTTTTTTTTTAGAAAAATTTGCTAGAATTTGTAGTTTTTCTAAGTGGCTCCCATTTTGGCTGTAGTGTTTGTAGCGCGTTCCAGTGGGTGCGCACACTTCGTTATTTATCTCCGGTAATGGTCTCCGGTATTCTCCGTCTTAAATTTGATAATCTATTTACATAACAGGGTACCTGAGGATTGATTAGGAACGTTGTTTGATATGTTTAGAAGAAGTTTATTGGTGACTTACTGGATTCATTTTGTATGCGTTTTGAACGAAGGAAACAGGACTTTATCGAACAAAGGGACCATTTGTTATGTAGCTGGGGCCCTTGTGATTGTATGAAAATAAAGGTGAGCCGCACACTCTAGGAGCTCAGATGCAAAAATGTAATTACCAACGTTTCGACAGCCAAGCTGTCTTCATCAGGGTATAATCACAAACACTGCGGGGTGACTCGTTTATATAGTGTCAAAAGACACACAGGTGTCTGTAATCGTGGCCAAGTGTGGCCTAATATCATTGGTTAATTCTCAAATATTAAAATGTCGTACAAACAACAGCATACGATAGCATACGATCATAGATTCATTTTAGACTACACAAGCTTACAAACAATTACAATGGCAAAGTCATAATAATCACAAGAATGGCTTCAGATCAAAGTCTACTTTGAGACTGAAGGGAGCAAGGGTCTTTAAATTAAAGATCCAGGCAGCCTCTCGTTTTAACAATAAATTATCAAGGTCACCCCCTCTCCTAGGGAGGGTGACATGTTCGATGCCAATATAACACAGAGACGAAATCGAGTGGGCCGCAACTGCAAAGTGGGCCGCAACTGGGTAAGTCGAGTTTTTGCACCTAATGGTGCTACGATGCTCTGAGATACATACTTCTAATTCGCGCTTGGTTTTACCCACATCATTTTTACCACAAGGACAAGTTATAAGATAAATAACTGCTTTAGTGGAGCGCGTAATAACACCTTTGATTGGGATCGATTTCCCTATGTGGTAGTGTTTGAAGGATCTGTATATATAAGTGCCATTGCATTGAGCACAGCCATTACACTTGTAATTTCCATCCAGTAGGGGTGTAGACGTTGTTCAGGAATATCTTGGGGTGGTAAATCAGAGTGTACCAATTGGTCTCAGAGATTTCTGCCCCGCCAGAATCGCTTTGTTTAAAAAAATAACACATTTGGAAATGATTTCGTTTTCAAATAATGTAAAATGAGCGAGAAAAGGGCCATTCTTGAACATGGGGTGAGACATTGTTACTAATTTGTAAATATAGCCATTTCTTATTTAGAATTATTTATTGATGTTTTTAGAGGGAGAGAAACCAAAAACGTACAGTCATCTCATGGGTCTCCCAGTCAAGGCCAGCACAAGTATTGAACCAGCATCAGTAGCAACACAGCTATGCAGTGTCTTAGACTGTGGCACCACTCAGGCGCTGTACAACGTGACCGGTCAGTATTACAGTGAGAGCAAGTAATACTGAAGTTGTGCACAATTATCAGTTTCAATTTAGGTTTATGTCGGCCATTCGTTGTCAGTTAGAGACACAGTGGGACCCAAAAGCATAATCAGTGCTCTAACTCCCCCTTGCGCTGGTCTGGAGCAATGAAGTAGTGACGCAGGATACCGTACTAGACCACAAACTACCTCTAAGTCCCGCAGCATAATCACACGACTTTTCGTGGAGCAACCACAGTAGGTACTCAAAGGCAGAAATATGCAATATCCTTCTTTTTCATAATTGGGTATTATTTTACAAACTGTCTATTATTGTAATGAGCTCCGCCCCCAAACAAGACAACATTTGGTTGGTCCACAAGTTTGGACAACGCTCTACAGTGCAGTATAGTACGATGCAGTACAGCACAAGTTACTCTGGAAAGAGTGTCTTCTAAATGACAAACATTTAAATGTAAGCATAGTACAACTGGGTACAGTAGATATGTTCAGAACAGTACAATATAACGGACTCTACTCTAGTATGTTCTACTGTATGTTTCTGAGCTCTACAGCGCTCTACTGTCCTGTTTCCTACTGTTCTGTACTGTGCTGTCCAAACGTGTGAAACATAGACATCTTTGATTGGTTCAGATTTGGTCCGGCCAGGGCGGACTGACCAATTCAACTACTTTTCAACTTCCATGGTGTCGGTCGGTCAGTGCTCAGTGGGTGAGGATGCTTGGAAAGAATGGAAAGTGGAAAGATGTAACAAATGGAAAGAAGGTAGGTGTCACGTAGGTGTAATAAGAGCCGGGAGAGGTTACATTAACTAGCGAGAGAGATCGGCAGAGAGAGAGAGAGAGAGAGAGAGAGTGGTTGTCCAGACTGTTTTCACAGTCTTGCTTTGACCACCAGATGACTGAAAGAGAATTTGAAAAAAATATGAGCTGAACATAACAGTATGCCAGTGAAAGGGAGGACAGTAGCAGGTGACCCAACTGTGGATTGTGACTATTATGATTTCACATTGCAGCCAATTCAGTTGCAGTAATTCCGTTACCGATTGAATCACTTAATTCATAAACAAACTTGGTATCAGTACAAAGATTAACTCTTTGGTAGGTCTACCTGTACTTACTATTTCTGTGAACTTTCATTCTCCTCCCTCATGAGGGAGAGATATTTGAAAATATCTTAAAATGATTAGGGGGAAGGGCAAATAGCAATCCAAACAATTACGGGGAAGGGCAAATACCAAACAAATCAATGGCGGCGAGAGGGAATGAGATAAGTTAATAAGAGGGGAGGAAGAAAAAGAAGAACTATGTGATGGCCATTTTACAATGCACAAGGCAATGCACTTGCTTGAATGAGGACTCAACTCTTTTGCCAGTTTATTTCACCAATTTTGTGGTCTGAATCCTTTTTGCATTCACATTGCTATGTTCAGAAAGGAACCAAGATCTTTTTCGAACATTCACTCAATGCACTCTGGGAAAGCCATTTCATCAGAATGTGTTATTGTACAGCTAGATATACTTACTTACATTTTGAAAGCTAATAGATTGCATTTAGTTAGAAGATGAGCCATAAAAATTGTAATCAGCAGATACTATTAACATTTACATATTTTGGGTAACATAATAAATAACTTGAATAAAACTGCAGATGAAATAATGTTGTAAATGAAAAATGTACACCCAATGTAGGCTACTGCCCCTTTAAGAGGTATAATTGATTTTGTACCAGATTTTGTGATTCTCAACAAATATGTTGTCTTCTCACACTATTCACAACCCACAATCGAATAAACAGCTTGTGAAGCTCTCTTATAGATCACACTGAACAAAACATTAAGCGAACCACACTGAGTAAAAAAGAATGCCTGAAAATAAAAAAGTTTGAAGACACCCTACCACCCCTTTTCCATCTGTTTGACCAGAAATCAAAACCGTTGCTTATACCACGTTTTTAGGATGGAAAGTGGTTGAAACATGTACTATATAAACGTCCTCTCACTGTCAACAGCATTTATTTTCAGAAAACTTAACATGTGTAAATATTTGTATGAACATAACATGATTCAACAACTGACACATAAACTGAACAAGTTCCACAGACATGTGACTAACAGAAATTGAATAATGTGTCCCTGAACAAAGGGGGGGTCAAAATCAAAAGTAACAGTCAGTACCCGGTGGGTCACCAGCTGCATTAAGTTCTGCAGTGCATCTCCTCATCATGGACTGCACCAGATTTGCCAGTTCTTGATGTGAGATGTTACCCCATTCTTCCACCAAGGCACCTGCAAGCTCCCGGACATTTATGGGGGGAATGGCCCTAGCCCTCACCCTCTGATCTAACAGGTCCCAGGCGTGCTCATTGGGATTGAGATCCAGGCTCTTCGCTGGCCATGGCAGAACATTGACATTCCTGTCTTGCAGGAAATCACTCACAGAACGAGCAGTACGGCTGGTGGCATTGTCATACTGGAGGATCATGTCAGGATGAGCCTGCAGCAAGGCTACCACATGAGATAGGAGGATGTCTTCCCTGTATCGCACAGTGTTGAGATTGCCTGCAATGACAACAAGCTCAGACCGATGATGCTGGGACACACCGCCCCAGACCATTGCAGACCCTCCACCTCCAAATCGATCCTGCTCCAGAGTGCTCCAGAGTACAGGCCTCGGTGTAACGCTCATTCCTTCTACGATAAACGCGAATCCGACCATCAACCCTGGTGAGACAAAACCACGACTCATCAGTGACATGTACTTTTTGCCAGTCCTGTCTGGTCCAGCGACGCTAGGTTTGTGCCCATAGCCGACGTTGTTGCCGGTGATGTCTGGTTAGTACCTGCCTTATAATAGGCCTACAGGCCCTCTCTCAGCCTATTGTGGACAGTCTAAGCACTGATGGAGGGATTGTGCATTCCTTTTGTAACTCGGGCAGTTGTTGTTGCCATCCTGTACCTGTCCCGCAGGTGTGGTGTTCAAATGTACCAATCCTGTGCAGGTGTTGTTACACATGGTCTGCCACTGCTAGGACGATCAGCTGTCCGTCCTGTCTCCTGTAGCGCTGTCTTAGGCGTCTCACAGTACAGACATTGCATTTTATTGCCCTGGCCACATCTGCAGTCCTCATGCCTCCTTGCAGCGTGCCTAAGGCACATTCACACAGATGAGCAAGGACCCTGGGCATCTTTCTTTTTGTGTTTTTCAGAGTCAGTTGAAAGGCCTCTTTAATGTCCTAAGTTTTAATAACTGTGACCTTAATTGCCTACCGTCTGTAAGCTGTTAGTGTCTTAAAAACTTCTTATGGCTGCAGTCCCGGTAACGGGACCGATATGACAACAGCCAGTCCAAGTAAAGGGCGCCAAATTCAAAAACCAGAAATCTCATAATTAAAATTCCTCAGATATTCACGTGTTTTATTTCATTTTAAAGGTAATCTTGTTCTTAATCCCACCAAAGTGTCCGATTTCAAATAGGCTTTTCAGCGAAAGCAATACAAACGATTATGTTTGGTCACCACAAAACGACAATAATCACAGCCATTTTTCCCAGCTAAAGATAGCTTCACAAAAACCAGAATAGAGATAAAATGAATCACTAACCTTCGATTATTTTCATCAGATGACACTCATAGGACTTCATGTTACACAATACATGCATGTTTTGTTTGATTGAATTCATATTTATATCAAAAAATCTGAGTTTACTTTGAGGCTACAAGATTCACTAAATGCAAAAACATCAAGTGACTTTGCATAGCCCATCGTTTCAACAGAAATACTCATCATAAATATAGATGATAATACAAGTTATACACATTGAATTATAGATATACCTCTCCTTAATGCAACCGCTGTGTCAGATTTTTAAAAAACTTTACGGAAAAAGAATTGCACGCTATAATCTGAGACGGCGCTCAAAAACAGCATACCACAGCTGCAAAGATGGCGTCACTATAAACAATAAAATACATGATAAATATTCCATTACCTTTGATGATCTAGATCAGAAAGCAGACCAGGAATCCCAGGTCCACAATAAATTTTTGTTTTGTTCGAAAAAATCCGTTATTTATGTCCAAATACCTTCTTTTGTTAGCGCGTCTGGTTTACATATCCAAACGCTAATTCTGGTCAGCGTTATATCGGACAAAAACTTCAAAATGTGATATTACCGGTCGAAGAAACATTTCAAACTAAGTACTGAATCAATCATTAGGATGTTTTTAACATATAGCTTCAATAAAGTTCCAACCGGAGTATTCGTTCTTGTCTGCGTGAGCAATGGAACGTCAGTGTCTTGCATGAAGAAAATAAATGATCAGGAAATGGCTGCTTGATGGACACCTGACTGATTCTGCTCTCATTCTCTCCCACAACATCATAGAAGTCTCATTGGAATTTCTATTGATGGTTGACATCTAGTGGAACCCCTAGGCAGTGCAACATCATTCATAACTCAATTGGATTTCTTAAGGGACTCTGGTGAATACAGACAAGCTCAGATTTCTGAATTCCTGTTTTGATTTCAACTCAGGATTTTGCCTGCCAATATGAGTCCTGTTAATCTCAAAGACATAATTCAAACAGTTTTAGAAACTTTGGAGTGTTTTCTATCCAATACTAATAATAATATGCAAATATTAGCAACTATGACTGAGGAGCAGGCCGTTTGATATGGGCACCTTTCATCCAAGCTACTCAATACTGCCCCTTCAGCCATAAGAAGTTAACGACCGTTCCATAGGTGCATGTTCATTAAGTGTTTATGGTTCATTGAACAAGCATGGGAAACAGTGTTTAAACCCTTTGAAGATCTGTGAAGTTATTTAGATTTTTATGAATTATCTTTGAAAGACAGGGTCTTGAAAAAGGGGCGTTTCTTTTTTGCTGAGATTATATACTGTACCTTAACTTCTAAAACATATACTCTTAGCTTTCATTTGACACCTAACTTAACACGTTGGTGCTCATGGGTCTTTTAGATGGACATGCCTCTGTGAATTTGAATTCCAGAGACAAACTACAACACCATGTGTTCAAGAAGAAGTTCACATTAGCACACAAATTCTTTACAGATGCATTTTAAGTCCATTTATTATTCTTTATTCATTATTACTCCATATCATATATTTCACAGAAATAACTTGAAGATCAGAGGCAATGTTTGATTTTCATCCTGTCGGCTCACCCTTGTAAACTGGCGTGTTAAACCAATTCCTGATTTGTATTCTGCGATCATTATAGCTTGTTTAAATACGCTCAAACAGTGTTATGAGCTCGCTCATTTTCCCTTGTCTCCAAAGAACAAAATCACACATTGAATATTCTTGGCCCTTGGGTTTACGGAATAGAAAAGCATACAGTGGCAAGAAAAAGGATGTGAATCCTTTGTAATTACCTGGATTTCTGCAAAATTTGGTCATTACATTTGATCTGGTCTCCATCTAAGTCACAACAATAGACAAACACGGTCTGCTTAAATAATAACACACAAACAATTATGCTTTTTCATGTCTTCATTGAACACAACGTGTAAACATTCACAGTGCAGGGTGGAAAAGGTATGTGAACCCTTGGATTTAATAACTTGTTTTGCTGCTCCATTCGCATCAAAAACCTCAACCAAATATATATCTTTTTTTTTTCATATTCAGGAGGATTTTTGGACCGTCTTTACAAAACTGTTTCAGTTCAGAAATATTATTGGGATGTCTGGTGTTGTCATCACTTCCCTTCTGGGTGAGGATCAGAGAGAGGCCCCCCGTCTCCCACCATAGGAGGGAGGGGAAGGGGAAACGTTGGCAGTTTTATGACGGTCGTAAATTCCTTGCAGAAACTTTCTCTTCATTGCCATGGAGAATTGAGGGAGAGAACCTCTGGGGAACAAAGACATTCTCCCCGCCAAAACTCCATTATCCAAAAGTGGAGAATGAAACAATGTTTCTAATATAAAGAATGCCGGAAATGGTGGGGGGGCACTTAACTTCTTATGGCTGGGGGCAGTATTGAGTAGCTTGGATGAATAAGGTGCCCATAGTAAAGTCCCTGCTACTCAGTTCCAGAAGCTAAGATATGCATATTATTAGTATATTTGGATAGAAAACACTCTGAAGTTTCTACAACTGTTTGAATGATGTCTCTGAGTATAACAGCACTCATATAGCAGGCAAAAACCTGAGAAAAAATCCAACCAGGAAGTGCAAAATCTGAGGTTTGTAGTTTTTCAACTCATCGCCTATCGAATATAGAGTGGGATATTGGTCATTTTGTACTTCCTAAGGCTTCAACTAGATGTCAACAGTCTTTAGAACCTTGTTTGATGCTTCTACTGTGAGGGAGGGTGGGAATGAGGGCTCTTTGAGTCAGGGGTCTGGCAGAGTGCCATGAGCTGACCACGCGCGTTCACGTGAGAGAGTTAGCTTGCGTTCCATTGCATTTCTGAAGACAAAGAAATTATCCTGTTGGAAAATTATTAAAGATTGATGAATTTGGATTACTTGGCTAAATGCGGGAACAAAAAGGAGGTATTTGGACATAAATTATTGACGTTATCAGACAAATCAAACATTTATTGTGGAATTGGGATTCCTGGGAGTGCATTCTGATGAAGATCGTCAAAGGTAAGTGAATATTTATAATACTATTTCTGACTTTGTTGACTCCACAATATGGCTGATATCTGTATGGCTTGATTTGTTGTTTGAGCGCTGTACTCAGATTATTGCATGGTGTGCTTTTTCGGTAAAGTTTTTTTGAAATCTGACACAGCGGTTGCATTAAGGACAAGTGCATCTATAATACCATGCATAATACTTGTCTCTTTTATCAATGTTTATTATGAGTATTTCTGTAAATATATGTGGCTCTCTGCAAAATCACCGGATGTTTTGGAACTACTGCACGTAAAGCGCCAATGTAAACTCAGATTTTTGTATATAAATATGAACTTTATCGAACAAAACATACATGTATTGTGTAACATGAAGTCCTATAAGTGTCATCTGATGAAGATCATGAAAGGCTAGTGATTCAATTTATCTCTATTTCTGCTTTTTGTGGCTCCTCTCTTTGGCTGGAAAAATGGCTTTATTTTTCTGTGACTAGGTGCTGACCTAACATAATCGTTTGGTGTGCTTTCGTCGTAAAGCATTTTTGAAATCGGACACTGTGGTAGGATTAGCCGACTAGGGTATGTAGGATGCTAGCAACTTAACCTCTCTAGGGTATGTGGGAAAGTAGCGTCCCACCTCGTCAACAGCCAGTGAAACTGCAGGGCGCCAAATTCAAAACAACAGAAATCCCATAATTAACAGTTCTCAAACATACAAGTATTTTACACAATTTTAAAGATACACTTGTTGTAAATCCAGCCAGTGTCTGATTTCAAAAAGGCTTTACGACAAAAGCACACCAAACGATTATGTTAGGTCAGAGCCAAGGGAGTGCCTTCTGATGTAGATCATCAAAGGTAAGTGAATATTTATAGTGTTTTTTGTAGCTTCTGTGGACGCCAAAATGACGGCTATTTCTTTGGCTATTTTGGGTTCTGAGCGCCGTTCTCAGATTATTATTTTTCTTTAAAGTTTTTTTGAAATATGAGTGTCATCTGATGAAGATCATCAAAGGTTAGTGATTAATTTTATCTATATTTCTGCTTTTTGTAACTATCGTTGGCTGAAAAAATGGCTGTGTGTGTTTGTGACTTGGCTCTGACCTAACATAATCATATGTTTTGCTTTTACTGTAAATCATTTTGAAATCGGACACCATGGGTAGATTAACAAGATGTTTATCTTTCATTTGTTGTATTGGACTTGTTAATGTGTGAAAGTTCCATATTTCAAAACAAAAAAATGAATTTTGCGCGCTGCCTTTTCAGCGGAATGTTGTGGGTGTTCCGCTAGCGGAACCCCTGGGCTAGAAAGATTAATCATTCTCTCTCTCTATCCATCTGTCACTCGTCTACATGTATGTTTTGAGAGAGGAAGCCAGTCCCGTCATCGCCACCTTACCCGCTCTTATTAAGATAACCTTCGGGCCAACTGGGGGCCCAAGGCTGATTTGGAGACACTGCAATTGTGATGAACTGAGAGAATATTAGGGTAGCACTGTAATTCATGAATCATATGCTGTCTGCCGCTGTTCTTACTTCTTTCTCTTTGTCTTCTACACCTCTCTCCCCACCTCGTCTTTCTTCCTCGTTTTATAATGCACACCATATGTGCATTGAAGTACAGATTGAACTTGTATTTATAATATTACAATTATCATAATTATAATGCATTTATGTATTTATAACACCGGGATAATGAACTTCTTTCAATAAAGTGTTTCACATTCTCCACTTTTTGAAAGTATCTCATTGAAATACTCTCCTGTGTCCTCAGATTAAATAAAGTCACCTGTGTGCAATCTAAGTGTCACATGATCTGTCACGTGATCTCAGTACATATACACCTGTTCTGAAAGGCCCCAGTGGCTGCAACACCACTAAGCAAGGGGCACCACCAAGCAAGCGGCACCATGAAGACCAAGGAGCTCTCCAAACAGGTCAGGGACAAAGTTGTGGAGAAGTACAGATCAGGGTAGGGTTATAAACAAATATCTAGAAGTTTTAACATCCCATGGAGCACCATTCATTATAAAAAAATGGGAAGAATATGGCACCACAACAAACCTGCCAAGAGAGGGCTGCCCACCAAAACTCACAGACCAGACAAGGAGGGTATTAATCAGAGAGGCAACAAATAGACCAAAGATAACCCTGAAAGAGCTGCAAAGCTCCACAGCAGAGATTGGAGTATGTGTCCATACGACCACTTTAGGCCGTACACTCCAGAGAGCTGGGCTTTACAGAAGAGTGGACAGAAAAAAGCCATTGCTTAAAGAAATAAATAATCAAACGCATTTGGTGTTCACCAAAAAGGCATGTGGGAGACTCCCCAAACATATGGAAGAAGGTACTCTGGTCAGATGAGACTAAACCTTTGCTTTTTGGCCATCAAGGAAAATGCAATGTCTAGCACAAACCCAACACCTCTCATCACCCTGAGAACACCATCTCATCTATTCTCCTTGTGGGGATGTTTTTCATTGGCAGGGACTGGGAAACTGGTCAGAATTGAAGGAATGATGGATGGCGCTAAATACAGGGAAATTCTTGAGGGAAAAAAACCTGTTTTATTCTTCCAGAGATTTGAGACTGGGACGGAGGTTCACCTTCCAGCAGGACAATGACGCTAAGCATACTGCTAAAGCAACACAAGTGTTTCTTTTGTCTCATTTCTTTCAACATTTTTTTTTTTTTGCATCTTCAAAGTGGTTGGCATGTTGTGTAAATCAAATGATACAAACTCCCCCAAAAATCTATTTTTTTTTACAGGTTGTAAGGCAACAAAATAGGAAAAACGCCAAGTGGTGTGAATACTTTCGAAAGCCCCTGTATAGAACTCTAAATAGCCAATTGCATGCTTTTAAGTTCAAAAGAATACTAGATAAAAATTGCTGACACCATTCAAACCAATAACGGTTTGGAACATTAGAACCAATAATCTCAGAATCTATGCAGACAGAAGGCTTGGGACTTTAAGATTCTAAGTAATGAGCACAGTTTAACCTGTTTGGGCTGCAGGGACAGTATTGAGTAGCCAGATAAAAGGTGCCCATTTCAAACGGCCTCGTACTCAATTCTTGCTCGTACAATATGCATATTATTATTACTATTGGATAGAAAACACTCTCTAGTTTCTAAAACCGTTTGAATTATATCTGTGAGTGAAACAGAACTCATTTGGCACAAACTTCATGACCAGGAAGTGGAAAGTCTGAAATCGAGGCTCTGTTCTACTTCCTGCCTATACATGGGCATGATACGTATTAGTATATGTGCACTTCATACACCTTCCCCTGGATGTCAAGAGGCGGTGAGAGAAGACATTTAGTGTTTATCTTGGTCTGAAGTGGAATACAAGCTCTTTGTATGACGTGTCCGCCCATTTCCTGTTTTCTGGAGAGCGCGAAGGGGGACTTGGATTTGCCTTCTGTTTAGCTGCCGTTATAGGCAGCTATAACGTGTTCCGTTCTAATATCTCCGGCTTTGATTTTATTTGATACATGTGACCATATCATCGTAAAGTATGTTTTTTCAATATAGTTTCATCAGATTATTGAACATTTTTCGGGAGTTTTGCCGTGTTCCGTTCTCTTCCGTTTGTTGACATGGAGAGCTTCAAGCCACTTGGCTAGTGCGCTTGCTAATTCAAGAGGGAAAATTAACGTTCTAAATCCAAACAACGATTGTTCTTGACAAAGGACACCTTGTCCAACATTCTGATGGAAGATCAGCAAAAGTAAGAAACATTTTATGATGCTATTTCATATATCTGTCGTGCATGTGAACTAGTCGCCGGCGCTTAACGTTTGGGTACTCTAGCTATACTGAAGCTGGATGTCGTAATGAAGTTATTTATTATATATTTTTTTTTTGGATCTATCATGTATTTTTTACTTATGTTTATGAATAGCTATTTGGTCAGAATATGTGTGTCAGAAAAAGTGTCAGAAAAATATCGTTGCTGTTTAGACGTTGTGGAAAAAGTAGCTAAGATAGCAACATGTATAACCACTGATTTCAGCTCTAAATATGCACATTTTCGAACAAAACATAAGTGTAAGTATAACCTGATGTTATAGTCATCTGATAAAGAATATCAAGGTTAGTCAAAAGTTATATATCTTTTACTGGTTTGTTACGATCGCTAACTTTTACTGCTGGGAAATGGCTTGTCTTTCTGGCTATTGTGGTAAGCTAATATAACGCTATATTTTGTTTTCGCTGTAAAACACTTAATAAATCGGAAATATTGGCTGGAATCACAAGATGCCTGTCTTTCATTTGCTGTACACTATGTATTTTTCAGAAATGTTTTATGATGAGTAATTAGGTATTTGACGTTGGTGTCTGTAATTATTATGGCTGCTTTCGGTGCAATTTCTGATTGTAGCTGCAATGTAAACTATGATTTATACATGAAATATGCACATTTTTCGAACAAAACATAGATTTATTGTATAACATGTTATAAGACTGTCACCTGATGAAGTTGTTTGTTGGTTAGTTTGGTTGGTTCTTGGTTAGTTAGGTTGTTTTTGTGCATGCTACCTGTGCTGTGAAAAATGTCTGTCCATTAATTTGTATTTGGTGGTGAGCTAACACAAATATACGTGCTGTTTTCGCTGTAAAACATTTAAGAAATTGGACATGTTGGCTGGATTCACAAGATGTGTACCTTTAATTTGCTGTATTGGACTTGTTAATGTGTGAAATATTTAAAAATATATATATTTTGAATTTCGCGCCCTGCACTTGAGCTGGCTGTTGTCATAAGTGTACCGACGTTGGGCTGCAGCCATAAGAAGTTAATTGCAAAATCACTATGATATGCATGCAACCAGTTCATGGGGAATAGAATAGAGGGGACACAAAATGTGTAATAGAGTTGTGGTGGGAGTGGAGCATTAACTTTACAGTACATGATGGGGGAGGTAAAGTGCATCTATTTTTCAACCACCACTGACAGACCTAGCCCTTTTCCAGGTAGGAGGGAAAAAAGCACATAGATCATCATTAGAGCACAATATACCAAACTCACGGCTCTAATGGGCACCGTCATTCTCTGTGCGCATGCAGCAAGTTTACCTCAGGTTGAGGGTTGAGCAATTTTGCTAAAGTCTTACTGGAATGCATGATTATGTTTTTTTTGTATATGTTTTCTCCAGGTGCACTTGTCACTAGAAAGTGAAGAGAAAATAGTGTATCAAATTGAAGGAGCCAGATGCCATCCGAGGGGAGAGAGAGTGTTCATTAATGGAGGCCGGTTCCAAAGTATTTTCCGAGAAGCAAATCGGAATGGACACTTTCAAGCTAAAGTAGTTTGTTCTTATATATAGAGAGAGAGAGATTTTGAAATGCCGACAAGTGTCTCTATTTATACCTGAGGCACACTTACACAACACTCCACCTTGTCAAAATGAGAAACATAATCTTCTCGACATAACCCGGCAGGACTCAAATGAAAAACATGCCTCTTCACACTGTAATCCAGGGGTTCCGAAACTTCTTTGGCACACAACCCCATTTTGATATTTGAATATTCTCACAACCCCATTTTAAAGAAATGATGTAATTAACAGTCAATGTTAATTTTTTTATTTGGGCTATGGCAGTCAATTTAAAAATATTCAGACGGTACTTCTGATTGTCATCTCAACTCACCATCGTATATTTAATATGGGGCTATGGACAGTCCGTTGCAAATGGGTCTGACAATGTATTTTATCTCATCACCACGAATGAGATGGGTGTGCTTGATACATGTTGGGTTTGGTGCTTCTGAAAGTCAGGGGGCGTGGTCAACAGTGCTGTCTCTGCTGTCAAATTTAACCTGGATCGATATTTGGTTTTAATGCACACGAGCACTGGATCCAGCTTCACAGAGATATGAACTGGCGAAGGGTACCATGAGTTTTATGGTGCTTTGAAGACCACTGGGAACTCTGGGAAAATAAGAGGTCAAATCATGACTTCAGTGATCTTCAGGTTGGAAAGTTGGAGCTCTAAAACAAGGCCTGAGTTCACGAGTAGGAATTATGAGTTAGATGACCTTTCAAAAATATTTTTACCAGTTGGAGCTAGGTTTTTTCAGAGTTCCCAGTTGTCTGAACACACACTGAAGTCTGAGCTTTTCAAGTTCTCAGTTATGAGTTCCCAGTTGTTTTGAATGTGGCAATAATGCTCAAAGGGAGATGGCAGGGTATTCCCTTTGATTCAGGAACTAAAACTCCGTAGTGGCCCGTGAATGCATTCGGTCACATGACAGCTCGATCAGTGCTCGTCCAAGCATTGGAGGTGAGCAGTCATCACTCGTGTGTGACACGTCTAAAAGTGTTATCTCACAAAGGTATTGATGTGAGTGTCTGTGCCTCTGCCTCCCCACATATTGTTTTCACCATGTCAATTACGGCCCGGCAATATCAAAGTCTCTGCAAAAGTGTGTGGTTTCATAGGGTAGCGGGCCTAGCCATTGACTGTGGGAATGATTCAAGTGCAACGGTCAGGTGCAGTATTCTCCCATGATCTAAGGGCGCTCTCTGATGGAATTGTATCTTTTAGATTTGAAAAATGTATTTCGATTTTTAAGGTTAACCACATTACAAGGATTTAGAGATACAAAGACGATATTTTAATATCATTTATATATATTTTATTTCTCCAGGATTTTTAAAATTCTCTCCCAACCCCATATCAGGCATCCCCATATGGGGTCGCGACCCCTAATTTGGGAACCGCTGCACTGCCCTCTGTAGCGCTTTGCGTCCGGATGCCAAGCAGTTGCCATACCAAGCGGTAATGCAGCCAGTCAAGATGCTCTCAATGGTGCAGCTGTATAACTTTCTGAGGATCTGAGGGCCCATGACATCTTTTCAGATTCCTGAGGGGTAAGAGGCATTGTCGTGCACTCTTGATGACTGTGTTAGTTTGTGTGGACCATGATATATCCTTAGTAATGTGGACACTGAGGAACTTGAAGCTCTCAATGTGCTCCACTACAGCTCGGTCAATGTGAATGGGGGTGTGCTCGGCTCTCCATTTGCTGTAGTCCACAATCAGCTCCTTTGTCTTGCTGACATTGAGGAAGAGGTTGTTATCCTGGGACCACACTGCCAGGTCTCTCACCTCTTCACTATAGGCTGTCGTCAGTAATCAGGCCAACCACTGTCGAGTCGTCAGCAAACTTAATGATGATGTTGGAGTCGTGGGTGAACAGGGACTACAGGAGGGGACTAAGCACACACCCCTGAGGGGCCCCTTTGTTGAGGATCAGAGAGGCGGATGTGTTGTTGCCACCTGGGGGCGGTCCGTTAAGAAGTCCAGGAACCATTTGCAGAGAATAAGGTTTTCCGTCCCAGGGTCCTTAGCTTAGTGATGATCTTAGAGGGCACTATCGTGTTGAACGCTGAGCTATAGTCAAGGAACAGCATTCTCAAATAGGTGTTCCTTTTGTCCTGGTGGGAAAAGGCAGTGTTGAGTGCAATAGAGATTGCGTCATCTGTGGATCTGTTGGGGCAAATTTGAGTGGTTCCAGGTTGTCTGGGATGATGATGTTGATGTCAGCCATGTTTTTCAAAGCATTTCATTGCTACAGATGTTAGAGCTATGAGGCGATAGTCATTTAGACAGGTTACATTTGCATTCTTGGCCACAGGGTCTATGGGGGTCTGCTTGAAACATGTAGGTATTACAGACTGGGTCAGGGAGATGTTTAAAATGTCAGTGGAGACAAATAAGGAATTTATTTTGGAAGAATGATGTCACATCCCTTCTCTTGAGATTCAAGACACTTGTAGAATCTATATCAAGATGCATTGAAGCTGTTCTTGTGGCTCAACTCCTTATTAAAATATGAACGTCTTATTAATCCAGCCGCTGTGTCAGATTTCAAAAAGGTTTACTGCAAAAGCAAACATGCGATTTTCTGAGGACGGCGCCCCACACACACTAGCATTTTCCAACCAAGCATTAGCGTCATGAAAGTCAGAAATAACAATAAAATAAATTGCTTACCATTGAAGATCTTCCTCTGGTGGCAATGCCAAGTGTCCTAACTACACAGTGAATGTTTGTTTTGTTTGATAAAATCCATTTTTATAGGCTAACACGAAACATTTGTAAACCGGTTGCGTCGTGATTTCCGTCTCATTCAACTTTGGACGAAGCGTTCGTGGTAATTACAGACACTAAACAAACGTTTATCCAGTCATGGTTGGTTTCATTGCAATCCTCTGGTTGTTACTAACACAACCATACATGATGGCTCTTGTCCCAGGACGTAATTGACCGAAACAAACCGATTTGAAGACACCAATCAATGACCTCATTGCGCACCAATGGTAGGACCGGTCTATCGTTGATTGACTGTATTTTGGCATAGCAGTAAATATTCAATAGCATTTTCAACAAGTTTATATATTTAAATTATGGCGAATAAATCAGGAAAAGCTAAAACAAAGTCTAGGTATACAGATTTAACCCAAATTATAGAGGAAATTGATAGAGACAGCCCCCCCATCTCACAGCTAGCCTTCAGGGAGCTGTTCATCCAGGAGCTTGCTAGCTACAGCAAGTCCACTGCAGCACCTTCTGCTCCGTCAACCAGTGGTGTTCACCTGCCCAGATTCATCTCTGCAGGCATGAATGTGCCTCAGGGCAAAAAGGGCACAGTGGGGAGGTGACGTTGTGCCCTTTGTCACAGGAAATGCCCCATCACCTGCACCACCTGTTCAGTAAGCCTCTGCTTTACAGCAGAAAGAGACTGCTATGGGCCATGGCACCAGAACTGAGGGCTGAGGGTCTTCACAATATTTATCTATTTATTTATTTATAAAATATACAATATTGTAAATAGAAAATGTGTAAATAGGATGAATAGGATGCTGTGGATGATTTGAATGAAGAACATAAAAGATGGCAACAATTGCTGAGCAAAGTTTTAGACAGATAACTTCAAAAATGAGCGAGCTACATGACATTGAGCATGAAGTCACCCTTGTTATTTGTTTGTTTATTATTATTTATTTATTTGTATATTTTTTTCATATATTTATTTATTTTTTGGGGGTGTGTTAGAATAGCATTTATGTATTTTGTATATAGTTAGTTCCTTCAAAATGTATCACTGTACCAATTCGGCCACTTGGGTACATTTTTCAAGTTCATAAAAACATGTCAAACGATGTTTATATTCAAAACTCAGGTTGTTTTTTGCCTAAATAATCTATAATATTTCAACCGGACAATAACGTCGTAAATTTAAAAGGTAAACAAGAAAAGCACTCTCTCGGTCTTGCGCAGGAAAAAGCTCTGTGACACGGCAGGGTCCACTCTTTCAGACTGCTCTTTCTTAATTTTTCAGAACAAAAGCCTGAAACAATTTCTGAAGACTGTTGACATCTAGTGGAAGGCATAGAAACTGCAAGTTGACTCCTAAGTCAATGGATACTGAATTGGCATTGAATAGAAAACTACAACACCAAAACAAAAACTACTTCCTGAATGTATTCCCCTGCCAAATCATTTCTGTTATACTCACAGACACTATTTTAACAGTTTTGGAAACTTTAGAGTGTTTTCTATCCAAATCTACCAGTTATATGCATATCATATATTCTTGGCCCGAGATGCAGGCAGTTTAATTTGGGCATGCATTTGATCCAAAATTCCGAATGCTGCCCCCTACCCTAGAGAAGTTAAAGGGGCAATCTGGGATTGCTGCATAATTGTTTTTGACTTTTAAAGTCATGATACATAGCCAATTATTCTTGAAAAATCTAATATAAACTGTCTTACCCCATCAGAACTTAAAATACAAGCTTATTTTACCCCTTTGTTTGTAAACAATGCAATTGTAAGCAAACACTGTATATTCCCAAACTATAAATGTGATATCATGGATGGTCAGTCTTGGCATCCATAGCTCTGTCTATGAATTTCAGAATGGTCACATTTCTCCTGCCCAATCCCTCAGCTATTTAATCAGTGGTGGAGTACCCACTTTGTTGTTGTTGTTTGAACTGCAGATTTCCCTTTTAAACAGTTTACCACTCAGCTTGGAGGGTAGTGTTTCAATAGTATTATTATTTGAGATGGATTGTCAAACATTATGCCCATGTATCATTAAATCAAATCAAATCAAATTGTGTTTGTCACATACACATGGTTAGCGGATGTTAAGGCGAGTGTAGCGAAATGCTTGTGCTTCTACTTCCGACAATGCAGTAATAACCAACGAGTAATCTAACCTAACAATTCCACAACTACTACCTTATACACACAAGTGTAAAGGGATGAAGAATATGTACATAAAGATATATGAATGAGTGATGTTACAGAACGGCATAGGCAGATGCAGTAGATGGTATAGAGTACAGTATATACATATGAGATTAGTAATGTAGGGTATGCAAACATTATATTAACTGGCATTATTTAAAGTGGCTAGTGATACATTTTTCACATCAATTTTTCCATTATTAAAGCGGTTGGAGTTGAGTCAGTATGTTGGGTATTCCTCTTGTCCATAGGTATTCCTCTTGTCCAGATGGGTTAGGGCAGTGCGGTTTCAATTGCGTTGTCTGTGGACCTATTGGGGCGGTAAGCAAATTGGAGTGGGTCTAGGGTGTCAGGTAGGGTGGAGGTGATATAGTCTCTCAAGCACTTCATGATGACGGAAGTGAGTGCTACGGGGCGGTAGTCGTTTAGCTCAGTAACCTTAGCTTTCTTGGGAACAGGAACAATGGTAGCCCTCTTGAAGCATGTGGGCTGGTATTATTATGTATCACTATTATTAGTAAGATGCAATACTCTTTAACCAAGAACAAAGAGGATGGAGTGTTAAAACGGGCAAGGTGTAAATATTCAAAAAATTTCGATTTGGAGGTTTTGAGAAGATGAAGGTAAAAATTTAAACTACTGGAACACCTTTTAGACACTCTGTTACACCCACTTTCTCTCTCTATCTCTCCAAGCACTCTCCTTGACTTGTATTTGTGGCTCCGTCTGTCCTTCCTCCTTCTCACCTCACCTCAAGGCATCCCTCTATCCTCCCACACACTCTGCATTCATCCCACCTTCTAAGGCCCTTAAGAACACTTGAGCACCTTGTGTTCGAGCTACAAAGACTCTCAACTACAAAGTGGTGGAGGAGAGAGAAGTGGAAAGGTCTCGAGATCGACTTGCACTTTGAGTGATTAACCCTTTCATTATCACACACACACGCGCGCGTGCAAGCAGGCACACACAGACACACACACACACACACACACACACACACACACACACACACACACACACACACACACACACACACACACACACACACACACACACACACACACACACACACACACACACACACACTGTAACAGCACCGTATCTGATACATCAAGCTCCTTTGACGCAGAGCAAGAAGAATCATATGTCATAAAACATCCCGTGTTTTTTCAGTGGAGCTTTAATAATCCCCAAGTGATCAGTAGTTAAATTGTTCATTGTTCTATCGTTCCATTTGATAAACTCTGTAATACAATAGAGGATAAATCATAGGGAAAAAAAAATCAGGCTACTTGAAATGCCTTTATCTTGAAAGGCTTTTGATAAATGTTGAAATCATCTGACAACGTGTTTGTCCCTGGTGATGTCTGATAGCCATTTACCATGTTAGATCTGATGTGTCTTCACTGTACAGTACTGTTCAGTTAGACTGAGTTGGTCATAAGTTATCTGAGAATGTGTATCAGGTATCACACTCCTTATCTTCCTTCCTCATTTCCCAAAGAGAGCAACAGGAAATTGCATCTGTTTTTGAACACCAAAATACTCAAAACAGACAGTAATTAAGTGTCCATCCATCGTTTTTAATCAAGCAAAAAAATATATATATAAAGATCACGACAGCTGTGATGGAAACTGGAAGTTTCGGTGCAATTTTATAAAAGCAGAAAGATCATTTGTTCGGTTGGCATGGTGTGATCTTTTTTGTTTAAAATTAATTAGGAGGAAAATGGCGGTGGAAACGCATTTGTGAGCAAATATTGTTATAATAACCATCATATCTAAGAAAATTTGGAGTCAAGCGATGATATGGTGTGTGGTCCTCCCACCACGACTCAGGAAACCATGCAGTTTATTAGGCTACAGATTAAATAAATGATGATGAATTTCACAGGGTGGTGAAAGTGCACAGTGAAGAGCTTGATTTTGCTTTCCAATAAGAATCTTATTCTGGTTAGTTGATGATTGATGCCTGACTGACGTTTGACAAATAAAAATATTCTTGCTCTTAACCATAATAATCTCATCATGTAGATAGCCAACCCGCACAGCCTGCCCGCACTGTATCAGGAGCTTCTTGGCTAGATCACAGGTGCCAAGACCAGAGTAGGCACATTTGCTATTTAACGCAACAGTTTTTGTGCCAAAACTATAGGTAGAGTTGAATATGCAATCAAAACACATAGAACTTTTGATTATTTTTGAAAAAGTACATTTTGTGTGCACTACTTCATTGCGTACTGATTTTCATTTACCAAAGTCTGTTTGGTGGAACACCACTGGTGGGTGTATTTTCTTTATGCATATTTTTGAATATTCGCATGAAAATCTGTTGCCAATTGGATGGAAAACTATCTAGTGTAGACAATATTTTAACCATTTAGTGACTAACACGGAACCCAAACCGGCTGCGCACATGCGCAATCGTGCGCCATCGTGCATACATTTATTTTGTCCCACCACACCAAACGCGATTACGACACGTAGGTTAAAATATCAAAACAAACTCTGAACCAATTACATTCATTTGGGGACATTTATGCCAATTTAGCTAGCTAGCTTGCACTTGCTAGCTAATTTGTCCTATTTAGCTAGCTTGGTGTTGCAAGCTAATTTGTCCTGGGATATAAACATTGAGTTGTTATTTTACCTGAAATGCCCAAGGTCCTCTACTCTGACAATTAATCCACACATGAAACGGTCACCCGAATTGCTTCTAGTCCTCTCTCCTCCTTCTAGGCTTTTTCTTCTCTTGACTTTATATTGCGATTGGTAACTTTCTTAAATTAGGTGCATTACCGCCACTGACCTCGTTCGACTTTCAGTCACCCACGTGGGTATAACCAATGAGGAGATAGCACGTGGGTACCTGCTTCTATAAACCAATGAGGAGATGGGAGAGGCAGGACTTGCAGAGCGATCTGGGTCACAAATAGAACTTACTTCTATTTTAGCCCTTGGCAACGCAGATGCTCGTTGGTGTGCGCGAGCAGTGTGGGTCCAATGATTGAATAATATAGATTTCAAAATGTATTAAGAAACGCTCTCGCACGTGACGCGAGCGGTGTAGTCAGGGTATAAATCTACAAAATAAGTGGAAATTCAGTCAATGACACGCAGTTCGGTCAACAACCACTAGGTTAAAACTAGACTGTCCAGGGCAACAGGAGGACATTGACAATATGTAATTAACCATATTTATTATGTTATTATATTTTGTCTCTGTTCAAACAGTGTATTTCCTAGTCTCTCACTCTATGACCAGAGTTGCAGACTAAGTTATGTAGCAGTTAGCCCCTGAAAGAGCTGTGTTTGAATGCTCTCTCTCCCCGTTTTCTAAACACTGTGCCTCTGCTTCTCTTTACCTTACACTTAAAGTGATGTAGCCAACATTTCCGTCCCGGTAACTGCTCCAGTGGAATGCAGTGAACATGAGCAGGCCTTCCAGACACAAGCACACAAACGCGCGCGCACATCAATGCACACGTAGGCATGCACACACATACTGTACATACATCCAGACTGGTTGCGCTATAGCCAGCCTCAAAATATCACATCATCCACAGCCCAGCACTGGACTAGGTAAAGACAAATCAGAAAGCAGACAAAGAAAACATCAACCTGTGAACAACAAATGTACAAACACACTCCATATTGAAGTCACAGGGCACTAGCTATTAGCGTTAAACTTTTAACCACATTTGGCACAAACTTGCAGACACTTGTAATTCCCCGTATTGTAACTCCAAAGGACCGGCAAAGTCGGGTGGCACAGATAGCTCTGTGCTCATATAGCGTGGCGTCCAGTCTGCTAATGATCACACAAGGAACTAACATCGTTGAAGAGAAGCAGTTTGTGTGTGTGTGTGTGTGTGTGTGTGTGTTTGAGAGTGTAATTTTCACCCCAGTCATTGCCAGTCGGTTTCTTGTCTTTAGCACTATAGTTTTGTCTTCTAGTTCGCTCACTGCCTTCACTTCAAGACCCTTTTCTCTGTGGAGTGGTTGTTATCCTCTCTGGGGTAGGTGGGACGCAATCGTCCCACCTGGCCAATAGCCAGGGAAAATACAGAGCGCCATATTCAAATAAAATGATATTAAAATCTAACTTTCATTAAATTACACATGTAAGATACCGAATGAAAGCTACGCTCATTGTGAATCCAGCCAACCTGTCAGATTTCAAAAAGGCTTTTCGGCGAAAGCATAAGATGCTATTATCTGATGATAGCACAACAGTAAACAAAGAGAGTAGCATATTTCAACACTGCATGCACGACACAAAACGCAGAAATAAAAATATAATTCATGCCTTACCTTTGACAAAATTCTTTTGTTGGCACTCCAATATGTCCCATAAACATCACAAATGGTCCTTTTGTTCGATTAGTTCCGTCGATATATATCCAAAATGTCAATTTATTTGGAGCGTTTCATCCAGAAAAACACAGCTTCCAACTTGCGCAATGTCACTACAAAATACATCAAAAGTTACATGTAAACTTCACCAAAACATTTCAAACTACTTTTGTAATACAACGTTAGGTATTTCTAAACGTTAATAATCTATCAATTTGAAGACGGGATGGTCTGTGTTCAATACAAAAAGAAAACCAACTGACGCAACTTTTTTGGTAATGTGCCTCTCTCAAACAATTTACTTGAAGTGACCCTCCTTTACGATAGCCGTACTTCGTCATTACACAAAGGAATAACCTCAACCTATTTCTCAGGACTGTTGACATCTAGTGGAAGCCGTAGGAACTGCAAGCAATTTGCTTAGAAATCTGGTTTCCCAATGAAATAACATTGAAAAGAGAGTGACCTCCAAACAAAAATTCTGAATGATTTGTCCTCTGGGTTTTGCCTGCTAAATAAGTTCTGTTATACTCACAGACATGATTCAAACAGTTTTAGAAACTTCAGAGGGCATACTTTCCAAATCTACTAATAATTTGCATATCTTATATCCTGTGGATGAGTAACTGGCAGTTGAATTTGGGTATGCTTTACTTTATGGATTACTTTAGATTTATAGAAAGTATTTTACTCAGTGTTTTTGTTCAATGGTGAGCTCACCCGTGATGTGATTCATTGTAAATAGTAATTGCTATTAGCTAATTCATAGTGTAGTTTATGTAAGCCGAGAGTTATAAAAATATGACCGCTTGTGTTATGTCAATCTTTCCTCAGTTAGCGCTAGAACGAAATGTAGCTTACATTTTTCCTGTTTGGATGATTGTGTTATGCTGTAGCTAATTCTGTGAATGTCTGAACATTGCATCCAAAAATAAACTGCTCACATTCTGGACATAACGTTGTAAGGACTGTGTTTGTGCAAAATGTTTTTCTGAAAAAAGTGTGACCAGCTCAAATGCTGATTGTTGTGTCATACCGAAACTGGACATTCTAAATAAGTGTTCTAATCACACCGGTTTGATCTTACGCTACAGGGACCACTGTAGAATGATCACACTGGTGGGTTGGTACATGTGAAAAGGTTAATGTGTTTTTACAAGTGTGTCCGGGAGAGAGGGGGAGAGAAAGTCGAAACAGCAGGTCTGGGACAAGGTAGCATGTCTGTTGAAACGGGTAAAAAAAATCTGTGGAAAAACAATTCCACACCGATTCCATTTATGGATGGGTGTATCTTTGAATTTGCGGGAACACCAGCCCGCTCCCGCAAAGTGACCTGCACTCTCTCTCTCTTTGAGCACTCAGGAGAGTCGGCTGGGATGGTCCTGGAGCCAGTTAGAAGTTACACAAATCATTGTAGGTAATCTCTTGATGGTGCTCTTGTAGAACACTGTGAGTGCCCTCAGGGACAAGCCAAATTTCTTCAGCATCTGAGGTTGAAGAGTTGCTGTTGTGCCTTCTTCACTACGGTGTCCTGGGGGTTAGACACTACGGTGTCCCGTGGGGTTAGTCATTTTCAGCTTCTCTGAGATGTGTACGCCAAAGAATTTGAAGTTATTGACTGTCTCCATGATGGCCCCGTTGATGAAGATGGGGGCTTGTCCAGCCTGGTTCCTCTTGAAGTCTACAATCAGCTCCTTTGTTTTGCTAATGTTGAGGGAGAGGTTGTTCACCTGGAACCACACCGTCAGAGTGCCTACCTCCTCCCTGTAGGCTGTCTCATCGTTGTTGATGATCAGGCCTACTACTGTCATGTTGTCAGCAAACTTGATGATGGAGTTGGAACTGTGTGAGGCCACATTCGTGGGTATAGAGATAATAAAGGAGGGGACTGAGGACCCACCTTTTTGGGGCCCCCGTTTTGAGGATCAATGTCGAGGAGGTAATGATGCATACCTTACTGACGTGGGGTCGGCCCGTCAGGAAGTCCAGGACCCAGCTGCATAGGAAGGAGTTAACCTCTTGGAACTATAGGGGGTGCTGTTCCGCATTAGCATATTTGTGTCTCCAAATTAAACTGCCTCGTGCTAAATTCTTGATCGTACAATATGCATATTATTGTTATTATTGGATAGAAAACACCTTCTAGTTTCTATAGAAGTTGAAATTTTGTCTCTGAGTTGTACAGAACAATTTCTACAGCACTTTTCATGACAGGGTTCAGATTTCAATTTTTTTTACCTCTGATCTGGGGTCTGTTTTTAAGGCGACAGTGAATGCTATGAAGAAACCGACACTGCCTACGTCTTCCTCTGGGTGTCTGTACGTCATCACGCTTTCAATGGAATCGATGGGATATTCACAGCCAGTATAAAAGACCAAAATGTATAGAGACCGCCCTTTCTCGTCGTGCGCCTGAAGCGTGAAGGGCATCGGACCTGCCTCGTTCCAAATCGTTTTCTAACCAGCAATATTTCTCCGGTCATGTTTTTACTCGTTTTAGGTGTTAAAAACATCATAATGTAGTTAATTTGAAACGTTTTATAGCAATTTATAATCGTTTTAGTGCGATTTTGAGGAATTTATTTGTTGTGCACTCTGAAACTTTGGACACGTTTTGGGGTGTCGGTCGTTGGTGGTGGACATTTCGAAGGACAGAGGACATCTATCGACCAAAAGACGTTTATAACATAGAAAGGATACATTGCCCAAGAATCTGATGGAAGAACAGCTCAAAGTAAGCAATATTTAATATGATAAATCGTGTTTCTGTCGAAATATTTTAAACGCACATTTCGCCATTTTGTTTGGTATAGCTTCACTTGGCGAACCCTGTATTGAAAAGTAAGGATAATTTTAAAAATGTAAATCAGCGGTTGCATTAACCTCTACAGAGTACCTAACCCGGATCCGGGAGCACCCCCCCCCCCCCACACACTGATTAGCATCGCTAGCATAGCGTCACAATTAAATAGTAGCATCTAAATATCATTAAATCACAAGTCCAAGACACCCAATGAAAGACACAGATCTTGTGAATAAAACCACCATTTCAGATTTTTTAAATGTTTTACAGGGAAGACAAAATATGTAAATCTATTAGCTAAACACGTTAGCAAAAGACACCATTTTCTTACTCCAACAGTTTCTTACTCCATCAGGTGCTATCACCAATTCGGCTAAACTAAGATATTGATAGCCACAAACCAACAAACAAATTTATAAGATGACAGTCTGATAACATATTTATGGTATAGCATAGTTTTTTTTTTTTAAATGTGCATTTTTCAGGTATAAATCACAGTTCTACATTGCAGCTGCAATCTGATATAGTGCTGATGCAGCTAGAACAATTACAGAGACCAACGTTATATAACTAATTACTTGTCTTAAAACATTTCAGAAAAAATACACAGCGTACAGACATTGAAAGCCCAACATCTGGTGAATCCAAACAATATTTCAGATTTTTTAAATGTTTTATAGCGAAAACAAAATGTATCGCTAATTAGCATAACCAGGCCAGCCAAAACCAGCTGGACGCGCGCGACCAGTTCACATGCACGACAGATATATGAAATAACATCGTAAATTGGGTCTTACTATTGCTGGTCTTTCATCAGAATGTTGATCAAGGTGTCCTTAGTCCTGATGAGTCGTTCAATCCATTCACAATGGCAACCTCCCCTCTTCATTCAGCCTGGGTACTGGTCGACTGGCACGGTCAATTCCCAAAGTTAAAAAACTCAAAGAACGGAACACGGCAAAACTCCCGAAAAAATTCTAATAATCTGATTAAACTATATTGAAAAAACATACATTACGGTGATATGGTCACATGTAGCAAACAAACTTCGACACGGAGATAGTTTTCATCCATAACGTCAGCATAACAAAAGACAATGCCACCTCTGAAAACGCGCATCTCAGAAACCGGAAGTTGTCGGTCACGCTAAAGAAATAAGTCTTATTTCACGTCAGTACAAGATAAACAAAAAATTTCTCCTCTGACGTCTTCCAAACACCCATAGGAAGAAGTAGGAAGTGTCATTCGGGTCATAGGTGGCGTGACCATATATAGGCAGAGCTTTGAAGCGAGCATACACATCTTGCAATCTTTTTCAGGCTCAGGGAAAGTGCTGTGAAATGACCTGTGTTTGACTCAGAGACTCAATTGGAACGGTTTTAGAAACCACAGCTTGTTTTCTATCCAATGCTATATGGTTATATGCATATAGTAACAGCAATAATTGAATAAGAGGCAGTTTAGTCTGTAGAGGCAATTATGCTAATGCGAAATAGCACCCCCTGTATTCTCAAGAAGTTAAGAACTAATTTGTCTTTCGATTCCTGTAAACCCTGTATTTTTTAGTCAAGTATATGATTAGCTATTAATTAAACTAGATCACTCTGAAAGATGGCGACCGACATTTTCAGGCTTGTTTTGCTACTATTTTCATTGTGTAACCACGGTTTTGTATGGCTAAATATGCACCTTTTCGAACAAACTGTATATGTATATTGTAAAATGATGTTACAGGAGTGTCATCGGAAGAATTCTGAGAAGGTTAGTGAAAAAATTAATATCTTTTGGCGATGTTGACTTTTATCGCTCACTTTGGCTAGAATCAATGCTGGGCTGCTATGTGCTATGTGCTACGCTAATATAACGATTTATTGTGTTTTCGCTGTAAGACACTTAGAAAATCTGAAATATTGTCTGTATTCACAGGATCTGTGTCTTTCGATTAGTGTATGCTGTGTATTTTTACGAAATGTTTGATGATTAGTAGTTAGGTAAACACGTTGCTCATTGTAATTATTCTAGTCCATTTGTGACGGTGGGTGCAATTGTAACCTATGGCAGCTACCTGAAATATGCACATTTTTCTAACAAAACCTATCCCATACCATAAATATGTTATCAGACTGTCATCTAATGAGTTTTTTTGTTGGTTAGGGGCTATAAATATCTTAGTTTAGCCGAATTGGTGATGGCTACTGGTGTTGGTGGACAAATAAAAGATGGTGGATTATGCTAATGTGTTTTTAGGTAATAGATGTACATCTTTACATATTGTGTCTTCCCTGTAAAACATTTTAAAAATCGGAAATGGTGGCTTTATTCACAAGATCTGTATCTTTCATCTGGTGTCTTGGACTTGTGATTTAATGATATTTAGATGCTACTATCTACTTGTGAAGCTATGCTAGCTATGCTAAACAGTGTGTGGGGGGTGGGGGGTGCTCCCGGATCCGGGTTTCTGAGGCAGTAGAAGTTAAGACCCAGGGCTTAGACCTTTGCAATGAGTTTGTATGGCATTATGGTATTGAAGGCCGAGCTGTAGTCGATGAACAGCATCCTCACATATGCATTCGTTTTGTCCAGATGGGTAAGGGCAGTGTGTAGTGCAATGGCGATTGCGTCATCCATGGTTCAGTCAGGGCGGCACGTGAATTGGAGAGGGTCGAGTGTGTCGAGGAGGGAGTAGATTATATGGTTTTTGACTAGCCTCTCGAAGCAATTCATGACGACGGAAGTGAGTGCTACTGGTCGGTAGTCATTCAGATCAGTTTATTTTCCTTTCTTGGGCACAGGGATAATAGTGGACATCTTGACGCAGGTAGGTATAGAGCCTTGAGCTAGGGAATAATTGAACATGTCAGAGAAAACAACAACCATTTGGTCTGCACATGCTCTGATTATCATGACACAAGGCAAGACCCAGAGGCAGACACAGGAGGCAGATGGTTGGAGTTTAAGATGTTTAATAATGCAAAAGGAGTAGGCAAGAGAATGGTGGTGGACAGACAAAAAGTCAATACCAGTTCAGAGTCCAGTAGGTACAGAGTGGCAGACAGGCTCAAGGTCAAGGCAGGCAGAATGGTACGGCAGACGGGTACAGAATCCAAAAACAGGCAATGGTCAAAACTGGGAGGACAAGAAAAAGGAGAATAGCAAAGGCAGGAGTACGGGAAAAAACGCAGGTTGACTTGGAGCATACAAGACAGGAAACACAGGGATAAATACACTGGGAAAAACAAGCGACATCTGGAGAGGGTGGAGACAATAACAAGAACAGGTGAAACAGATCACCCCCCAGGGGCGCCACCTGGCATCTTAACTGGGCTCATACCGGGGTGTCGGCGGTGAAAATCGGCAATGAGGGCCAGGTACAGGATGTCTTTAGCAGGGACCCAGCACCTCTCCTCCGGGCCATAACCCTCGCCATCACCAGGTACTGGAAACCCCTGCCCCGTGGTTTAACCCTCAAGAGGCTTCTCACCGTATACGCTGTCTGGCCATCGATGACCCGGGGGGAGGGGTGGGCCTGGAAATAGAAGACAAAGGACTGTGAGACACAGGCTTAATCGTAGACACATGGGAAGTAGGGGGAATAAGGGGGGTCCGGGGTAACAAGATGGGTAGCAGTGGAACTCAGGGGGTAGTAGTGGAACTCAGGACTCTGGAGATAGGAAAAGGACCAATGAAATGGGGAGACAGCTTGCAGGACTCTACCCGAAGGGGCAGATCATGAGTGGAAAGCCATACCCTCTGCCCAATGCAGTGGCGGGGACCTGGGGTCTGGCGACGGTCCGCTTGTCGACGATACCTGAAGGTGGTCTTGAGAATAGCCACCCTGGTCCTTCTCCAGGTATGTCTACAGCGGTGGACAAACATCTGGGCCGAGGGTACGCTGACCTCCTGCTCTTGTTCCGGGAAGAGTGGAGGCTGATACCCCATGGAACACTCGAAAGGGCAGAGTCCGGCGGCAGTACAGGGAAGCGTGTTCCGGGCATACTCCACCCAAACCAGTTGACGGCTCCAGGTAGTGGGCTTTGTTGAGACCAGGTATCTTAAGGTGGTCTCCAGGTCCTGATAGCTCACTCCGACTGGCCGATTGGGGATGGAATCCGGAGGATAGACTGGTAGATGCCCCAATAAGGGTGCAGAACGCCTTACAAAACTGAGATGAGAAGTGATGACCCCGTTCGGAAACCGTATCCACCGGGAGACCATGGATCCGGAAGACGTGCTGCACCATGAGCTGGGCCGTTTCCTTGGCAGAGGGTAGTTTAGGGAGAGGGATGTAATGAGCAGCCTTAGAAAACCAATCCACCATTATCAGAATGACGGTTTTGCCATCAGACGGGGGAAGCCCAGTGACAATGTCCAGAGAGACATGGGACCAGGGATGATGAGGGACCGGTAGTGGCTGAAGAAGGCCAGAAGGAGCTTGCCGTGGAGTCTTGTTCTGGATGCACACCGTGCATGTGGCGACAAAGGCAGAGATGTCAGAAACCATTGTGGGCCACCAGAAAGATTGTCGATGGAAGGCTAGGGTATGGTGGGAACCAGGATGACAGGTTAGCCTGGAGAAATGAGCCCGTTCATGGACCAGGGACCGGACTGAGTTAGGGACAAACAGCCGGTTGGCCGGGCCCCCTTCAGGTCCAGGCTGGGAGCATTGTGCCTTGCGAACCAGGGTCTCAATACCCCAATCCACAGTGGCTGCTAGGCAAGAGGTAGAGAGAATGATTTCGGGGACCGAGGGTGTGGCAGAGCAACTGTATAGGCAAGAGAGAGCGTCAGGCTGCACATGGACTCTGGGCGTTAGGAAATGGTGAAGTTGAATCTGGTAAACAACAGAGCCCACCGGGCCTGCCTAGAGTTAAAGTGCTTAGCTGTACAGAGATATTCCAGGTTTTTAGGGTCGGTCCAGACCAAGAATGTCTGTTATACTCCTTCCAGCCAGTACCTCCACTCTTCCAACGCCATCTTGACCACCAGGAGTTCTCGGTTGCCTACATTGTAGTTACTCTCTGCAGAATAGAGAAGATGGGACAGGAAGGCACAGGGATGAAGGCAGGCAGAATGGTCAGGCAGGCGGGTACAGAGTCCAGAACAGGCATGGGTCAAAACCGGGAGGCCAAAATATAGGAGAATAGCAAAGGCAGGAGTGTGGGAAGAAATGCTGGTTGACTTGGAGCATACAAGACGAACTGGCACAGAGAGGAAACACAGGGATAAATACACTGGGGAAAACAAGTGACACCTGGAGGGGGTGGAGACAATGACAAGGACAGGTGAAAACAGATCAGGGTGTGACACTGAGGGCACGTGTAACGGTAGTCCTCCTCCTCTTCAACCGAAGAGGAGGAGTAGTGATTGAACCAAGGCGCAGCTTTGTGAAATGACATGATTTAACCTGTTTGGGCTGCAAGCTGAATATTGAAAAAACTGGAAAATGTGTGCACATTTTCAAACGGCCTCCTAAGAAACTTTTTATTTTCCAATATGCATATATTTACTACTGTTGGATAGATAACAGTCTATAGTTTCTAAAAAGGTTTGAATTGTTTCTCTAAGTCGAACAGAAATATTTTTACAGCCATTTTCCCAGCCGAATTGAGATTTCCAAAATGCGATGTGTCTCTTTAAGACCTTCTCTATAAAAGGCCCTTTGACTTGGGACCATAGAAACACGTCACACGCCTTCGTCAGGCTGTAATGCGGAAGTGAGAATTGAAAGGAGTCGAATATCTCGTCCATGGACTGAATAACACACCTTCTTGTGAGACCTGCGCAGTTAAAAAAAAATTCCGGGCGCGAAGCAGAATTTGGTCTCGGCTTCTGGAACAAGGTAGATAACGGTGAATATGATCTCTGACTACGATATTATTTGATACATGTCACAAAATCATCCTAAAGTATGTTTTTTCAATATACTTTAATTATATTATTGCAATTTATTCTGGACTTTAGATTTGATACGACGGAAGAATTTTTTGAAGAAACGCTGAGTAGCGCCGCAATGCTATTGTGCTTGCTAACCAAAGAGGGAAATAATTCGTTCTGGAACCCAACTAAAGACTCTACTGGACATTGGACCCCGTTACAACATTCTGATGGAATATCAACAAAGATAAGACCCAATTTGGGATGCTTTTTCATATATCTGTTGAGCTGTGCTGTGCTAACTGGGCTAACTGTGCTAGGCTAGCGCTTGACCAATGCTAGTGCTGACTTATGCTAGCTTATGTTGTTAGCTAATATAACGATATATTGTGTTTTCGCTGTAAAACACTTCAAAAATCGGAAATGTTGGCTTTATTCACACGATATCTGTCTTTCATTAGCTATCCACCATATGTTTTTCTGAAATGTTTTATGAGGTGTAATTAGTAGCCGACGTTGGTGTATGTATTTTCTCTGGCTACTCCCGTCTGGATTCAGACTCTAGCTATGTGTTAGCATTTTTGGGTAGCATCAATGTAAAACTGATTTGTAGCTAAAATATGCACTTTTTATGAACAAAACATAGATTTATTGTGTAACATGTTATATGACTGTCATCTGAGGTAGTTTTTTCTGGGCTCTTTAGGTTGGTTTTAGTTTATTTCGGTTGGCTTGTGCATGCTACTTGAATCATAATTCATACTTCATAATCATATCCATACGTGTCTGTCCACTTTTGTATTTGGTGGTGAGCTAACATAAATATATGTGGTGTTTTCTCTGTAAAACATTTAAAAAATCGGACATGTTGGCTGGATTGACAAGATGTTTATCTTTCAAATGCTGTATTGGACTTGTTAATGTGTAAAAGTTAAATATTTTTAAAAAATAGATTTTGAAAATGCTAATACATAGCTTGAGTCTGAATCCAGCCGGGAGTAGCCAGAGAAAATACATACACCAACGTCGGCTACTAATTACACCTCATAAAACATTTCAGAAAAACATATGGTGGATAACTAATGAAAGACAGATATCGTGTGAATAAAGCCAACATTTCCGATTTTTGAAGTGTTTTACAGCGAAAACACAATATATCGTTATATTAGCTAACATCATAAGCTAGCATAAGGCAGCATTGATTCTAGTCAAGCGCTAGCCTAGCACAGTTAGCAGAGTTAGCATTCAACAGTTCGACATATATATGAAAAAGCATCCCAAATTGGGTCTTATCTTTCTTGGTACTCCATCAGAATGTTGTAACGGGGTCCAATGTCCAGTAGAGTCTTTAGTTGGGTTCCAGAACGAATTATTTCCCTCTTTGGTTAGCTAGCACGATAGCATTGCTGCGCTAGAAAGCTTTTCTTCAAAAAATTCTTCCGTCGTTTCACATCTAAAGTCCAGAATAAATTGCAATAATATAATTAAAGTATATTGAAAAAACATACTTTAGGATGATTTTGTGACATGTATCAAATAATATCGTAGTCAGGCATCATATTCAACGTTATCTACCTTGTTCCAAAAGCCGAGACCAAATTATCCTTCGCGCCCGGATTTTTTTTTTAACTGCGCAGGTCTCACAAGAAGTTGTGTTATTCAGTCCAGGGACGAGATATTCGACTCCTTTCAATTCTCACTTCCGCATTACAGTCTGAGGAACGCCTGTGACGTGTCTCTATCGTCCCAAGTCAAATGGCCTTTTATAGAGAAGGTCTTAAAGAGACACATCGCATTTTGGAAAACTCAATTCGGCTGGGAAAATGGCTGTAAAAATATTTCTGTTCGACTTAGAGAAACAATTCAAACCTTTTTAGAAACTACAGACTGTTATCTATCCAACAGTAGTAAATATATGCATATTGGAAAATAAAAAGTTTCTTAGGAGGCCGTTTGAAAATGTGCACACATTTTCCAGTTTTTTCAATATTCAGCGTGCAGCCATAACAGGTTTTAACTTTGGACATGGACCGTGCCAGTCGACCAGTACCCAGGCTAAATGAAGAGGGGAGGTTGCCATTGTGAATGGATTGAACGACTCATCAGGACTAAGGACACCTTGATCAACATTCTGATGAAAGACCAGCAATAGTAAGACCCAATTTACGATGTTATTTCATATATCTGTCGTGCATGTGAACTGGTCGCGCGCGTCCAGCTGGTTCTGGCTGGCCTGGTTATGCTAATTTAGCGATACATTTTGTTTTCGCTATAAAACATTTAAAAAATCTGAAATATTGTTTGGATTCACCAGATGTTGGGCTTTCAATGTCTGTACGCTGTGTATTTTTTCTTAAATGTTTTAAGACAAGTAATTAGTTATATAACGTTGGTCTCTGTAATTGTTCTAGCTGCATCAGCACTATATCAGATTGCAGCTGCAATGTAGAACTGTGATTTATACCTGAAAAATGCACATTTAAAAAAAAAAAACTATGCTATACCATAAATATGTTATCAGACTGTCATCTAAAGAATTTGTTTGTTGGTTAGTGGCTATCAATATCTTAGTTTAGCCGAATTGGTGATAGCACCTGATGGAGTAAGAAACTGTTGGAGTAAGAAAATGGTGTCATTTTGCTAACGTGTTTAGCTAATAGATTTACATATTGTGTCTTCCCTGTAAAACATTTAAAATATCTGAAATGGCTGTTTTATTCACAAGATCTGTGTCTTTCATTGGGTGTCTTGGACTTGTGATTTAATGATATTTAGATGCTACTATTTAATTGTGACGCTATGCTAGCGATGCTAATCAGTGTGGGGGGTGTGGGGGGTGCTCCCGGATCCGGGTTAGGTACTCTGTAGAGGTTAATAAAGACACGACAAAACAACTAAGACAGAAAACGAACTAGACTTGAATTCACTAACAAAATAACAAAACGAATGTGTAGACAAACCTAGACATACGAACTTACAATAAAACACGAAGAACGCACGAACAGGGAAAATAGACTACACAAAATGACGATGTACAAAAACAAACTGAACAGTCCCGTATGGTGCGACAAACAGTGACACAGGAGACAACCACCCACAGCGAACACTGTGAAACAACCTACCTAAATATGACTCTCAATTAGAGGAAACGCCAAACACCTGCCTCTAATTGAGAGCCATACCAGGCAACCCTAAACCAACATAGAAACAGACAACATAGAATGCCCACCCAAACTCACGTCCTGACCAACTAACACATACAACAAACTAACAGAAATAGGTCAGGAACGTGACAGCACGGCTGGAGATGCCATCTGGGCCGGAAGCCTTACGAAGGTTAAACAGTACAAATATGAAGTTTTTTTTGGGGGGGGTTTGTAGTTTTCTATTCAATGCCAATACAGTATCCATTGACTTAGGACTCAAAATGCAGTTTCTATGCCTTCCACTAGATGTCAACAGTCTTCAGAAAATGTTTCAGGCTTGTATTCTGAAAAATGAAGAAGTAAGAGCAGTCTGAATGAGTGGACCCTGCCGTGTCACAGAGCTTTTTCCTGCGCAAGACCGAGAGAGTGCGTTTCTTGTTTACATTTTATATTGACGACGTTATTGTCCGGTTGAAATATTATTGATTATTTAGGCTAAAAACAACCTCAGGGTTGAATATAAACATCGTTTGACATGTTTCTATGAACTTTACGGATACAATTTGGATTTTTTTTGTCTTTCCGTTTTTACTTTGTTTGAGCCTGTGGATTACTGAAGAAAACGCGCAAACAAAACTGAGGTTTTTGGGTATAAAGAGACTTTATCGAACAAAAAGAACATTTATTGCGTAAATGAATGTCTGCTGAATGCAACCATATGTAGATCATCAAAGGTAAGGGATTCATTTTATCTCTATTTCTAAATTGTGTAACTGTTCTACCTGGCTGGCTACTGTTTGTAATGATTTGTCTAGTGGCTATGTTCTCGTAATCGTAATGTATGCTTTCGCCGTAAAGCATTTTTAAAATCTGACACCGTGGTTGGATTCACAAGCAGTTAATCTTTAAACCTATGTAAAATATGTTTTGTCTTCTGAATGTTTTTAATGAGTATTTCTGTTTTTGAATTTGGCGCCCAGCAGTTTTACTGGCTGCTGTAGAGGTGGGACGCTATCGTCTCACGTGCCCAAGAGAGGTTAAGGAGAAGTTTATCTAAAGTTCCATGTATAATACTTGTATCTTTTATCAATGTTTTTTAGGATATAAATATGAACTTTATCGAACAAAACATACATGTATTGTGTAACATGAAGTCCTATGAGTGTATTCTCATCAAAGGTTAGTGATTCATTTTATCTCTATTTCTGCTTTTTGTGACTCCTCTCTTTGGCTGGAGAAATTGCTGTTTTTCTGTGACTAGGTACTGACCTAACATAATCGTTTGGTGTGCTTTTGTTGTAAAGCATTTTTGAAATCGGACACTGTGGCTGGATTTACCACAAGTTTATCTTTAAAATGGTGTAAAATATTTGTATGTTTGAGGAATTTTAATTCTGAGATATCTGTTGTTTGTATTTGGCGCCCTGCACTTTCACTGGCTGTTGTCAGGTCGATCCCGTTAGCGGGATCTCAGCCATAAGAAGTTTAAGATGGCATTGTGTCAAGAAACAGTGCATCTTGGTTGGGTTGTGTTTCTTAGTACGCACGGATCTATACCTCGCCTCTTCCCAGTCCGTACAGGAGATGCAGCGATGAGACAAGACTGCAACTACCAATTGGATACCATGAAATTGGGGAGAAAAAGGACTACATTTTCTTTTAAATAACATATGACTAAATAATTGATTTAAAAAAAAAGTTGGTTCATTAATGATTGGACATTGGCGAGTAGTATGCTCGGGAATGGAGTCTTAATCTACCACTTATGCCTCTCCATCAGCGTCTTCGTTTCATACTCTCCAGTAGGACTCCCAAGCAGCTTGGCTCCTCGCCAAAGAAGCTAGTCCATTGTTCTGCTCTCTCAGGAATGTGGGTAAGTCGGGTGGACGGTGAGTACCCTGCAATTCGGATTCAAAAATGTATATCCGGGTGTGTGTAGTAAAAACAAACTGATTAAGAACATTTAAGAAAAAGAACAGAAAAAAACAACAACATGTAGAAAACTGCAATATGCCCTCTCTCGACGCCATCTTGACTTGCTTTCGCTGTTAATCTTCCTTGTCAACATTTTTAAGAAACAAAAAATGTTACCAAAAAGTACTTACTCTATCGATATTAATCGCCTCAAATAATAAGGTGTCAGAGAGATCAGGCCAACTTGAAGCGAGGCGGGTAGAACACACCCACACACATGCATGCACACACACACACAGACACACACACACACACGGACAGCCATATCCTCAGATGCCCGTTGGCATGTTCATCAATGTCAATTGGGTTCAAATTTCTGGGACTGGGTGATCGACTCATTAGTTTTAATGAACACATTCCTCACAAAGAGGGTTATGTCAAACGCTCCAGCCCTCTACATTAATTTCGAATCAATCTTATCACTGCCACAGATGTCTTCCTACCCCATCCCTCCTCTTTTTATTTCTACTATTCTCTACTTTCTGTCACTCCTGTCTTATGAAACAGTTGGAGTAAAGTTTGGAGCCGATAGTAAATTTTGGGAGCTAAAGTTAGTGAAGTTTGGGAATCATCAACAGATGTAAGTCATAGCAGATTTTTTGTCACTACTATATGTTCATTTTTCTTTTTCATATAATGAAAGAAGAAAGAAAGAAGAGTGCTTTCATTTTCATATATTGTTTGAGAAAATGTGGATCTGTTTCCAAGTTAAGATTGAGGTCTTCGTGGATTGCCATTAGGTCTTTCCTTAAATTATCCATTTAGATACAATTTAACATCATTTCAACAGAATGTTCTAGATCAATGAGAACAGTAGCAGAGTATAGACGTGAGCACATCACACCGAATGTGGATCTAATGGTCACCTGCCAATCATTTTAGCTCGCTATGTTTTAGCAATTCTACATGTAAAATTGGTGCACATTCGGTTCGCAGATTATGTTCAGAGGTGCTAAGTACTCTAGGCAAGAAAACCCTATTGTTGTCTCTGAGCCCTAAGGAGCCAAAAAACGAAGCTGTTAACCTGTTTGGGCTGCAGGGGCAGTATTGAGTAGCCGGATAAAAGGTGCCCATTTCAAACGGCCTCGTACTCCATTCTTGCTCGTACAATATGCATATTATTATTACTATTGGATAGAAAACACTCTCTAGTTTCTAAAACCGTTTGAATTATATCTGTGAGTAAAGCAGAACTCATTTTGCAGCAAACTTCCTCGATAGGAAGTGGAAAATCTGAAATCGAAAGGTCTAGATATATAAAGGTCTAGATATAGAAAGGTCCTTGATATTTATTAGAATACATGCACTTCATACGTCTTCCACTAGATGTCGACAGGCAGTGAGAGTAGAAATGGAGTGTATAACTTGATCTGGGGTCGAATAAAAGCTCTCGGCATGACGTGTCACCAGTTTCCTGTTTTCTGGAGAGCGCGTGAAGGGACTTGGTTTTGCCTTCTGTAAAGCTGTCGTTATGGTCGACTAATATCTCCGGCTTTGATTTTATTTGATACATGTGACAATATCATTGTAAAGTATGTTTTTTCAATATAGTTTTATTAGATTATTGAAATTTACTCGGGACGTTAGGCGTGTTGCGTTATGTTCCTTTGTTCAGGAAGGAGAGCTTTGCGCTACTTTGCTAGCTTTCCGTGCTAATTGACAGGAGAAGAGGACATTCTAAATCCAAACAAGATTGTTCCCGACAAAGGACCCCTTGTACAACATTCTGATGAAAGATCATCAAAAGTAGGACCCATTTTATGATGCCATTTCATATATCTGTCGAACATGTGAAATAGTCGTTTGCGCCCAGATTTTGGGTACTCTCTCGCTATACCTAAGCTGGATGTCGTAATGAAGTTATTTTTAGAATTCTAACACGGCGATTGCATTAAGAACTAGTGTATCTATCATTTCGTATACAACATGTATTTTTTAGTAACGTTTATGTATAGTTATTTGGTCAGAATAGTTGAGTGCCATAAAAATATCCGCAGATTCTGGGAAAAAGATGCTACGTTAGCACAATGTATAACCACTGATTTCAGCTCTAAATATGCACATTTTCAAACATAACATAAGTGTATGTATAACCTGATGTTATAGGACTGTCATCTGATGAAGCTTATCAAGGTTAGTCAAAAATTATATATCTTTTGCTGGTTTATCTGCTATCGCTAACATGCCTAATGCTATCGCTAACGTGCCTTGATGAATGAATGCAGAATTGTGGTAGGCTATTGTAGTAAGCTAATATAATGCTATATTGTGTTTTCGCTGTAAAACACTTAAGAAATCGGAAATATTGTCTGGATTCACAAGATGTTTGTCTTTAATTTGCTATACACCATCGATTTTTCAGAAATGTTTTATGATGAGTATTTAGGTATTTAACGTTGGTGTCTGTAATTACTCTGGCTGCTTCGGTCCTATTTGTGACGGTAGCTGTGATGGTAGCTGCAATGTAAAACTGATTTATACCTCAAATATGCACTTTTTTCGAAAAAAACATAGAGTTATTGTATAACGTGTTATAAGACTGTCATCTGATGAAGTTGTTTCTTGGTTAGTTTGGTTGGTTCTTGGTTAGTTAGGTTGGCTTTGTGCATGCTACCTGTGGTGTGAAAAATGTCTGTCCTTTTTTGTATTTGGTGGTGAGCTAACATAAATATATGTTGTGTTTTCGCTGTAAAACATTTTACAAATCGGACATGTTGGCTGGATTCACAAGATGTTTATCTTTCATATGCTGTATTGGACTTGTTAATGTGTGAAATTTAAATATTTAAAAAAAATATATTTTGAATTTTACGCCCTGCATTTGAAGTGGCTGTTGTCATATTGTGCCCTGCTTCGGGCTTGCAGCCCAAAGAAGTGAATATATCACTTGTATTGCGTACTGGTGAAATTATCAATATTTTTTTTACTAAACTGTTTTGAGTGTCAGACTTCCATGTGTGTTCCGTTAAGCTGAAGGTCAGATCAATAAAGAGAAACAAAGTATTTTTTGGGTTTCTCAAACATAACTCAAAACTGGACATACATTTCCTGAATGTACCAGAATACACCTCTTCAGCACTGTACACATCACAATGAATCAAAATACACTGTAGGACCAAGCTAAAGAGACAGAAAAAGAGTTTACATACAAGACTGCCAGAAAGAAGGATTCATGTTCTCCTCAAACATAGTCAACACTGACCTACAGTGTGTACGTACATGAATCGCCAGATCAGGCTTAGAAGTCTAGTGAAAAGCATTAGGTCTAGGTCTACTGCTCTTGCAGTATGTTTAATAATAACGGCCCTTGAAATTACAAAAGCAGGTACATACGATAGAATAGAAGCTTCTCCTCAGCACGACAACCGGCTCGACAACCATGGGGACCGGGCTTCACCATCCACTGAGGAAGAACACCGACTAAGTTGGAAAGCTTGGAGCAATTAGACACATCACAGCCAGAATCTGAACATGAATTGTTCTCTCTTTCTATAGGAGCATTCACTCACTAGCTATGCTATTTAGCATTGAGCCATCGATACATAGACGCAGGTAGCTACCCGTGTCTTTGCTGATGAGAGTCCCTTTTGGAACATGTTGTTCACTATTAGTTTGTGATCTGGGCCCCTTTTAAAGGTAGGAAGACGCAGACAGAACTGGATGTCCAAGATACATTTTGATATTTGTATCGTCGTTAGAAAGTAAAATTCGTGAAAATTGGGAGAAGTACAATTTGTTTTTTTGTAGTTCTCAGTCATAAGTGAATATACAGTATTATGGTTAAGTTATACAGGTTAATTTCTACTGTGACGTCATACCTGACTAATTTATGAAGCAAACAGTGGGAAGAGCATGAGGGAACCTTTTATTTTCAGAGGAACTAAAACCAGAAATGTGAACGCTACTCACGTTCTCTCTCGTCACAGAAGGTCACGTTTCCACCACAATTTGAAAATTTTGTAACTTGCGTCTTGAGTTTATTTCACGAAGTATCAAAATGCTTCCGGTAGGAACTTGCTCTCTGGTGCGTTAGACACATTAAAGGGACTTAGGGTCTCCTTGTTAACTTTTAATGTTAAAGAAAGCGCTGACATTCACTGAACTCGACGGTCGTTTTCCGAGCTTCATTAGCCGTTCACTCCCAATCCTGTTTTGCTGTGTGAAGTGACATCAAAGGGAAATCACATCACATTCGGTCTAATGAAGAAGCTCCTTCAAACACAAGCGCTCATTATTAATGACACCTGATTTTAAATGTGAGTTGTATTATGTTTATTACACATTATAATGTTTCCTTTCCAATAAAACATAGGAGTTTTTATTCATTTTGTACTATTTCTTTAAAATTACCTATGGTTGCTCGTGTATTTGCTTCAAGTTAGATCTTATGTCTAATGGGTATGTACAGCAATACTGATGATAATAAATAGAAAATCAAATTTCACCTCAAGAAAATGGAAGCACCTTTAACAATGCCTTAACATACCTTATATTGATCTGTAATGTGACACTCCTTGTCTCTCTTGTTAACCTGTTTCTTCAATATAATACTAATTAGTTTCTTCTCAACCTCTGCTGTGTGCAGATTAATGAAGTTGAATACGTTCCTCCCTTCAGGGTGAGTTTTGATTAATTATGTAGAGTTTGCTTGGTGTCACAGGGAATGTTCCAATTTAAGGTACGTTTAAATGACTTAACTCATATCCCCACAAACATATGTTAGCATGCCAGGCTACTGTTTAGAGGTGGAGATATATGGCCAAATACCACGACTAAGGGCTGTGTCCAGACACTCCGCATTGTGTGGTGCTTAAGAACAACCCTTAGCCAGGGTATATTGGCCATATACTACACCCCTGTGTGACTTATTGCTTATTGCTTAAATATAACACCTATATGACATACACTGAGTGCACAAAACATCTTTTCATGTCATACACTGACCAGGTAAATCCAGGTGAAAGCTTATTGATATTACTTGTTAAAGCCTCTTCAACCAGTGTAGATTATTCAGACGAAGACAGGTTAAATAAGGATTTTTAAGCCTTCAGACAATTGAAACATGGATTGTGTATGTGTGCCACTCAGAGAGTGAATGGTCAAGACAAAAAATAGAAGTGCCTTTGAACGGGGTACCGAAGTAGGTACTAGGCGCACCGGTTTGAGTGTGTCAAGGATTTCAACGCTGCTGGGTGCTCAACAGTTTCCTGTGTGTATCAAGAATGTCCACCTCCCAAAGGACATCCAGTCAACTTGACACAACTGTGGGAAGCACATGAGCCAGCATCCCTGTGAAACACATTTGACACCTTGTAGAGTCCATGCCCTTTACGAAATGAGACTGTCTTGAAGGAAAAAGGGGGTTCAACTCAATATTAGCAAGGTGTTCCCAATGTTTTGTACACTCAGTGTAGAACACGTGCTGTTTCTAACACCTATATAACATATCACAAGTTATGAGCTATGGATATCCTACACATATGACACATATGATCAAGTGGTGCAGAAAAATCAGTGCAATGGTGCAGACAAAGCTATGGAGAAAGGCCATATTTCAGAGGTTGTGGGGTTTGCTGTTCTAATCTGTCTCTTTCCGCCCTGTGACACATTAAAGGCCAGACAAAAGCTGCCAGGAGTTAACTGCCCTGTGGGGAGTTCTTATTTACAATGTAACTGCCACTTTGACATCCAGCCACCTCTGTCTTTCCTACCTTCCCTGTTCTTTTTTCTTTCTTTCGCTCGACTTTTTGTTCTTCACTCCATCTGCTGTTTAGGGGACTTTAATTTCAAATCGCCGGAGCTGGAAATTCCATCTCACAATTTTAGTTGTGAGTTGAAAGGCTTGGCGTTCAGGTGCTGGTTTTTGACTTATCGTTTAACTATTTCTGGCTGCAAGCCCGAGGCCGGCCACAATATGACAACAGCCACTTCAAGTGCAAGGTGCGAAATTCAAAATATATATTTTTGAAATATTTAACTTTCACACATTAAAACCTGTTGGGGATGGGGGCGCTGTTTAGACTATTTATGCTAATTTGGCTAATTTTTTAAACGGCTTCCCACAAAATCCTTGATCGTACAATATGCATATTATTATTATTATTGGATAGAAAACAGTCTATAGTTTCTATAGGAGTTGAAATTTTGTCTCTAAGTGGAACAGAGCCCATTCTACAGCAATTTCCCTGACATGGAGTCAGATTTGAGAAATGTTGGCCACTTTTCTGAAGTCAGTTAAAAGGGCACTGTCGTTGCTATGACTATACGGACACTTCTTACGTCTTCCCCTGGATGCCTTTACGTGATGACGATTCCAACGGGGTCGATTGCGCGTTCACAGGCCCTACAAATGAAAAAAACCTTTAGCTAGCAAGTCTTTTCTTGCTGCGTAACGCGCGTGGAAGACACCGACCCTCTCCTGTTCCAAGCGTTAGTTTAGCCTGTTATATTTCTCCGGTCATCTTTTCACTCGTTATAGGAGTTACAAACATCATAAAGTAGTTAATTTAAAGCGTTTTATAGCAATTTATATCCGTTTAGTGCGATTTTGGGACATTTATTTTTGCAACGATGTGAAAAGTTGGGCACGCTTTTCAGTTCATCCCGAACGCAGTTGACATTTCCACATGGCAAGAGGACAGCTTTCCACCAAAAGACGATTTCTCCCAAGAAAGGATCCTTTGCCCAAGATACTGATGGAAGAACAGCTCAAGGTAGGACATTTTTATTATGATAAATCGTGTTTCTGTCGAAACATTTTAGTGGCTTAGGACGCCATGTTTTTTGACGTAGCTTCGCTTGGCGCAAACTGTATTGAAAAGTAAGGATAAATTAAAAAATGTAATAACGCAATTGTATTAAGAATTAAATTGTCTATCAATCCCTGTCCACCCTATATTTTTTAGTCACGTTTATGAGTATTTATGTATAAGAGTAGATCACTGTCTAAGTGGCGCAAGGACATTTTCTGACCAGCTGAGCTACATTTCACATTGTCTAACCATGATTTTGGTGGCTAAATATAAACATTTTCGATCAAACTGTATATGCATGTTGTAATGTGATGTTACAGGAGTGTCATCGGAAGAATTCTGAGAAGGTTAGTGAAAAAATTAATATCTTTTGGCGATGTTGACTTTTATCGCTCACTTTGGCTAGAATCAATGCTGGGCTGCTAATTGCTATGTGCTAAGCTAATATAACGATTTATTGTGTTTTCGCTGTAAGACACTTAGAAAATCTGAAATATTGTCTGTATTCACAGGATCTGTGTCTTTCGATTCGTGTATGCTGTGTATTTTTACGAAATGTTTGATGATTAGTAGTTAGGTAAACACGTTGCTCATTGTAATTATTCTAGTCCATTTGTGATGGTGGGTGCAATTGTAAACTATGCCATCTACCTGAAATATGCACTTTTTTCTAACAAAACCTATCCCATACCATAAATATGTTATCAGACTGTCATCTAATGAGTTTTTTTGTTGGTTAGGGGCTATAAATATCTTAGTTTAGCCGAATTGGTGATGGCTACTGGTGTTGGTGGACAAATAAAAGATGGTGGATTATGCTAATGTGTTTTTAGATAATAGATGTACATCTTTACATATTGTGTCTTCCCTGTAAAACATTTTAAAAATCGGAAATGTTGACTGGATTCACAAGATCTGTGTCTTTCATTAGCTGTATTGGACTTTAATGTGTGAAAGTTAAATATTTTAAAAAAATATTTTTTTTGAATTTCGCGGCACTGGTTTTTCAGTGGGGGGGGGGGGGGGGTGCCGCTAGCGCCACGCTGATCCTAGACAGGTTAACAAGTCCAATACAGAAAATGAAAGGTACACATCTTGTGAATCCAGCCAACATGTCCGATTTTTAAAATGTTTTACAGCGAAAAAAAGCACGTATATTTATGTTAGCTCACCACCAAATACAAAAAAGGACAGACATTTTTCACAGCACAGGTAGCGTGCACAAAGCCAACCTAACTAACCAAGAACCAACCAAACTAACCAAGAAACAACTTCATCAGATGACAGTCTTATAACATGTTATACAATAAATCTATGTTTTGTTCGAAAAATCTGCATATTTCAGGTATAAATTATAGTATACATTGCAGCTACAATCAGAAATTGCACCGAAAGCAGCCAGAATAATTACAGACACCAACGTCAAATACCTAATTACTCATCATAAAACATTTCTGAAAAATACATAGTGTACAGCAAATGAAAGACAGGCATCTTGTGATTCCAGCCAATATTTCCGATTTATTAAGTGTTTTACAGCGAAAACACAATATAGCGTTATATTAGCTTACCACAATAGCCAAAAATACAAGCCATTTCCCAGCAGTAAAAGTTAGCGATCGTAACAAACCAGTAAAAGATATATAATTTTTGACTAACCTTGATATTCTTCATCAGATGACAGTCCTATAACATCAGGTTATACATACACTTATGTTTTGTTCGAAAATGTGCATATTTAGAGCTGAAATCAGTGGTTACACATTGTGCTAACGTAGCTACTTCTGATAAGCTGTCGTTAGGGTTAGTGTCCTACTGTCCTATGTTAGCTAGCTAACATTAGGCTATAACTAGCAATGTGAAATGGCATTCTGAGAAAACATCACTAACGTTAGCCACTGTTCATACACGTAGCTAACCAGCAATCGAACCTAAGGTAACGTTCGTTAGCCAACAGCAAGCTTTAACTTGGTCTTTTCTTCAGACATGCAACGTTAACGTTAGCTATCTAGCTAAACAATTAACAATAATCCCAACCCATAGAGTACTAGCAATACAGATACAAGATAAACGCATGGTACGCTTTCGAAGTAAAGCCTTTTTGAAATCTGACACAACGGTTGGATTAACAATAAATTCATCTAAGCTGATTTATAACACCGGTATGTTTTTTGAATTTTTATTATGACTATTTAGTTTTTGAATTTGGCCGGATGTTGGCCAGGTGGGACGGTAGCGTCCCACACCCCCTAGAGAGGTTCATATTTACATAATATTGTTATTAAGGCAAATGAAAGTTCACATGTTCAAGAAGGCATTTCTGCAACAAACAAAAAAACGCATTCTGATAAAAAATATATATATGTTCAAATGGCTCTCCTTGTGAAGTTGTGACTTGCGACATATGCCTAGTTTCCTGAAACGGGTCACGTGTGTGACCACTTTAGGGTAATGTAAATGTCACACTGACCTCTTATAAACAGTGCACGATCCAGATTTGCCAAGATTCTAAGCTGAACTGGAGCAGACTTTTTACCAACTTGTTATTCTGAGAGAGAAAAAACTCGACAGATTTAGTGGCAGAATATTTAGCACTCACCTTTTAAAATCCTGAAACAAAAGTGTCGCAAACACAGCACCAAGTACCTGCTCGATACTACTACTGCGCAGACTCTACACGTCCAATTTCACTGAAAGATGGTCCCCATGTCAAAAGGAAGGAAATGCTTTCAACATGACACAATGAATAAAACGAAAAAAAACTTCACTGGACAGACAGGCGGTCGACATTAGAATTAAATGTAAGAATATTTAGTCTTACCACCACTAAAGAGCCATGAAGCCTGCGATGTTCAGAAATGCTTCTCAATGACATCTGAAAATGGAGACAAAAAACAAACATTGGTGATTCAAGCACGGGTTAGCTAGAATGATTATGGATCCACATGCACACATTCGGTCAGTTCTACACTACAAGACTGCATCTGGTGCATATCAAATTCGGCCGAGTTTGGTTGTAAAATATGTATCTATGCCTTAATTTCCCCAAAATATAGTCTGCTGTGGCCTAAATATTTTTTATTTTATTACTTAATTCAAAACCAACTATTCATTTGTCTAGAGTATTGTGACTATAAAAACACATTTACAGCCCCAGAATAATCACATTATCTTATCTGGAGAAGAAATTAATCACCAACCAACTCCTCTCATAAAGCTCAGAGCTCGGGTGACCGGAGTGGATTGAAAGTTAAGAAACAAATAAATAATTCAAAGATTTTTGGGAAGGGGGTCTACTGAACTCATCAGACAGCATCCCCCCCCACACACACACACACATTTGTTGGTTAATAGGTTTGAATTAAACCCATAAAGTGGTGTCGTGTGTGATTAGCAGTCTCACGGGCCCTGTAAGGGACTGAAGGAGCTGTTGTAATGAATGGTTGGAGTGCTGCTGATAAACAGAAATCATAAACAGCCTGAAAATTACTCAGGGTATATCAGTAGAGGAAATGTGTGTGTGTGTGTGTGTGTGTGTGTGTGTGCATACTGGGTTGGGGAGTGGGGGGGGGGGGGGGGTGTGCAGTAGGTGTGTGTTTAAACCCTCCTTGTGTGCTCTAAAATGAGTTATACATTTCAATATTTACATCTTGCATAATGAAATGTATTACTTGTTTTAGAGGACAAAATATATTTTCAAATGACATCAAGATTAAGTTTATGCCAAATGTAGATCAACCTCAATGGTGTCTTGCACAACCATCTCTCACAATCTCATATCAGAATTAAACATTCACCACCAAAGGACAATTTTTTACTTTAGTTTCAAAGCTTTTGATAATTAATTTTTTATTTGCAAAATCATACATTTCTCATAATATCCATAAGACAGAACCAATGACAGCAAAATAATAACTTTACCCTGCCTCAGTGGTGGTCAGTGACATTTATAATGAGGCAGTACTATTTTTTGAATGATCATGGCCTTCTATTACAGCATGTTGGATGACTGTAATTCATATTCCATTCACCCAGTTCAATGTAAAATTGACAGATTTAGGCTACTACATGATACTCAAATTTCCCTATACCCATCATGAGGTTGTTACAAACTGGCCTATGAATGAAAGTTTACATCGTAGGTGCACACAGGTCGAGAGACATTTTTGAAATGACAGACAATGACACATGGGCAGACAGTGACATATTCACTACCGGCATGCATATTCTTGCATGTATCTAGCTTATCTAGGGTGTAATCATTAGTCCAACAGTTTCAAAAGATTTTTGGGAGGGACAAATTCAGGTATGTTTTATCTCAGTTTCGTTTGCTTCCGTTGAAGAAGGTTTTTCAACAGAATTGGCAGAATGAATACACCGCTGATCACACATATATTCTTTCTAGCCTCTATGCACTCACCTCCTCTCACCTTTTCCCTTCGTTTGTGGACTTCAATGAACAACACATCAACTGGATCTGACCAGGTGAAAAAACCTTTCCAAGCCAAACCATGTCATAACCGCTACACACAGCCTACATTGGTGTCCCCATATTAGCTAAATGAACGTCCTCGTCAACATAGCTAATAGAACTAATGTGTTAGTGAACACGCTGCAATTGTGCCGTAATGTTACAGCCCCGGTGGCAATCAATTAATAAAACCAAAAGCTGACCTTGACTAGGAAGAGTTCCAGGGTTGTGTTGGATAGTCATAGCCGGCCAACTAGCTAACATAGCATCACTCGGTATTAGCCGAAGTTTGAGTAACTAAACTAGCCAGTTGCATTTGCTAGCTAAGTAAGTGAAACTGAAAGTGAAAGAAAATTATGAAATATTTCTCTCTATCTTGCTTCTCCTTTTTTGAAGAAATTGATTTGTTGAAAACTGTTCAACTATGTTTTTTCTTTGAGTCAACTTCTCAACACATTTTATGCACTGCAGTGCTAGCTAGCTGTAGCTTTTGCTTTCAGTACTAGATTCCTTGATACAGTATGTCAGTTCATGCTGCAAGAGCCCTGATAGGTTGAAGGACGTCCTACTGAAGTTGTCATAATTACTGTGTAAGTCTATGGAAGGGAAGGGGGTGAGAACCATGAGCCTCCTAGGATTTGTATTGATGTCAATGTACCAAGATTAGGATGGAAGCTAGCTGTCCTCCGGCTACACCATGGTGCTACCCTACAGAGTGCTGTTGAGGCTACTGTAGACCTCCACTGCAAAACAGTGTCTTTTAATCAATTATTTGGTGACATGTAAATATATTTGGTATAGGTATATCTTAAAAGGATCACTTTTTCAATGTTTATGAAATTCACTGAGGAGGACAGTTCTCCCCTTCCGGCTCTGAGGAGCCTCTACTGCCTGCCTAGAGCACAAATTAAAACCATTACATTTAAAATCTAATTTGGACAAACTTCCCCAAGTCATACATGTACTCCTAATGTAGACAAATTCCACAATTCCAAATATATTTGTGTTCTTCTGGGTATTTCAGCACTGAGTAGCTTTTCGCACTTATCTTATTATTATTCATCCACTGTGTATCGTTCCAGCACTAACCAGAAGGAGTGATGTCTCCATGGAAACCAAACCCAACGACTGGCTTCAATACCAAGTCGACATAATAGAATAATAAGAAGAAAGTCAATGCTGCTCAAAAGTATCTCTCAAAACACACTAAATGATTCAGTAGCCTGTCTTGCACTAGGAAAACCAAGCATTAAGGCTTTAAGGACTCTATTGATATCGCTACCTCTCCATAAATACATATTTAAAGAGCGAGCCACGCATAGTCAATCGGCAACCGCCACATGGACATCAAAGGAATCCAAGGAATACCAACACTTTTTGACTGCAAAACATTAGGTTTTTAACATGAAAAACTTTCGCATTTTTGATAGAGACACTTTTTGCTCTCTGATGTCATGCTATTCTGTTTTTGTTAACTTTTTTCATTGACCTTAGTAAAACATGAGAACACCTAACGACAGAAATACACCCAACAAAAAAGGTGAATAGAAGGCCTAAGTACTGTTTGAGTAAAAAACACAGACGAATAGTAAAGCTCAAACAAAGTTTATTCACCCACTGGGTTATACAGCTGCATAAGACAAAGACATGTTTCCACCAGTGGTAGCATATCCCAATTTGGGTGGATCATCCTCCTAACCATTACATGTTTATTGCTAGACAGGAAGTTATGTGATGCGGGCAATAAACTGGTCCTTCTCCCTTAATGTGACCTAACCTGACCTCGGCCCCCATTCATCCCTAACCCACATCTCTCCACCCTTACCGGTGACTGCAACAATGTGATTGCCTTTCCTTTATTCAATACATTCCAAGCTTAATTACATCCACCATATGCATTCCTCCTACAGATAACCATTCACTTCTGGTGTAGAAACCAGACTATGACACTCAATATTTCAATAGGATACCTGATAGAAACAAGATTAGCTGGTTTGATGAAACCAAGATTGAACTCTTTGGCCTGAATGCCAAGCGCCACGTCTGGAGGAAACCTGGCACCATCCCTATGGTGAAGCATGGTGATGGCAGCATGATCCTGTGGGGATGTTTTTCAGCGGCAGGGACTGGGAGACTAGTCAGGATCGAGGGAAAGATGAACGGAGCAAAGTAGAGAGAGATCCTTGATGAAAACCTGCTCCAGAGCGCTCAGGACCTCTGACTGGGGCAAAGGTTCACCTTCCAACAGGATAATGACCCTAAGCACACAGCCAAGACAACGCAGGAGTGGCTTTGGGACAAGTCTTTGAATGTCCTTGAATGGCCTAGCCAGAGCCCGGTCTTGACCCCAAGCAAACATCTCTGGAGAGACCTGAAAATAGCTGTGTAGCAATGCTCCTCATCCAACCTGACAGAGCTTGAGAGGATCTGCACAAAAACAGGTGTACCAAGCTTGTAGCGTCATAGCCAAGAAAACTGGAGGCTGTAATCACTGCCAAAAGTGCTCCAACAAAGTACTGAGGAAAGTGTCGGAATACTTATGTAAATGTAATATTTAAGATTTTTTGTTTTAATACATTTGCATACATTTCTAAAAACATGGTTTTGCTTTGTCATTATGGGGTATTGTGTGTAGATTGAGGAGAAAAAAAATGCAATTTGATACATTTTACAATAAGGCTGTAATGTAACAAAATGTGGAAGAAGACAAGGGGTCTGAATACTTTCTGAATGCACTGTATATTAGCTGCTGCTCTAGTTTCTTACGAGGGCTACTTTTACTTGAGTAAATTACAATCTAAGTAACAATACAGAAGTCTGCAGCTCAAAAACAAAATGTTTAAAAGGGGTTAGAAGTCCAAAACGCGTCGACGTTACGGTTGGACTCATTAGGTTAAACTGCCTCACTATACTCCTCAATCACCTTGTGACTTCTATTCCATAATCCAATAGTCACTTTGTTGTTTTCTGTGAAGCTATTGAGATGATGATATTGGAGTGCTCTGCTTTGGCAAGTTGGTCCTATGATTGAGAGCCTAAACAGCCATGGCTGGTCCACCCTGCCTTAATCTAGCGTGGGCTATTTGAATAGCTAGCGCCGGGCTGCGGCTGCAGCAGTAGGCAGGGGGAGTGTTGAGCTGCAGGGGAATATGGAGGGGTGATGCGTGAAATAGCAGATGAGAGAGAGAGAGTAGGGGAGAGAGAGAGAGGAGAGTTTCGAGAAGACAAAAGAGGGAGAAAGAGGGTGAGTGGAAAAGAGAAAGAGCAGAGTGAAAAAGAGAAGATGGACAGAGCAAGGACGGGAGAGCGAGAAACACATACAATTAAGAGATAGAAAGGAGAGAAAGGGAGGGGAGAACCAAGAGGGAAAAAAACAAAGGAAAAGATAGTGGAAAAGTGGGGTGTTGATGGGAAGTGGAAAAAGAACAAGATATGGGGTAGAGCGAGACATACACAGAAATATTAATGAGAAGGTAGACAGAAAAGCAGAGAGCAGAATCAAAAAGGGGAGAAAGGGAGGCTTTGCAAACAGGCATGCTGTGATGCAGGCTCCAAAATGGTAAGCTCTGTCTGTATATCATGTGTGACAGAACTTCAGAGATAACTTTTTTCTTCCAGACAGAGGATTTGAAACAATATCTGAAGTTTGCTGTCATTCAAAATCTTATTGAGAAGCACTGAAGTCATAACCAGAGAAACATGTGACATTTTCATACATTTATCAGAGAACCAAACTTTTATTCCCTGAATCAAATTAGAATTACAACTCTTGATAACTCCATAAGGAAATAATTGTATCCCTTGGCTTAAGTTAATGCTAAAGTAGACTAGAGACAGGTGTCCCTCATTCAGGGGAAGGGCTCTCTCTCTGTCCTTCTCGTGGTCCGAATCACACATAGGACTATTGATAAATTACAAACTTCTTCAAATTATTAGTGTTTACATAGCCCAGTGAGGATGATCACGTCTCACCAGTCAAAGTCAAAACAGAGGTCAGTCAGCCCTATTAAGTGTGTTTCTTTTAATATACCTCAAATATTATTTAAATATATTTCAAACATTTTGTGTATCAGGTTTACATTGGATTTTTCAGTACATGTCTTATCAAGAGAATTTACATGTGTGCAACTAAAACTCTGACAATAGAAACTTCCTTTGTGTACAGCATCCTTTCTAACCCGTGAAAAACCCACTAAAACCAAATAAAAAAAAACACACATCTAAATCAAACCTCACTAGGGTATGTGGGACGATAGCGTCCCACCTCGTCAACAGCCAGTGAAAATGCAGGGCGCCAAATTCAAAACACCAGAAATCCCTAAATTTAAATTCCTCAAACATACAAGTATTTTACACCATTTTAAAGATACACTTGTTGTAAATCCAGCCAAAGTGTCCGATTTCAAAAAGGTCTTACGACGAAATCACAAACGATTATGTTAGGTTAGATGCCAAGTCACAGAAAAAGACTGCCATTTTTCCAGCCAAAGAGAGGAGTAACAAAAAGCTGAAAGAGATAAAATGAATCCCTAACCTTAATTAATGATCTTTATCAGATGACACTCATAGGACTTCCCGTTACACAATACATTTATGTTTTGTTCGGTAAAGTTCATATTTTTATACAAAAATCAGAGTTTAGGAGGGAACCTACTGACTCACTTGGCCAAAAGCCAGAGAAAATGCAGAGCTCCATATTCAAATTAATTACTATAAAAATTACTATACAAATCAAACTTTCATTAAATCACAGATGAAAGACACCAAATTAAAGCTACACTGGCTGTGAATCCAGCCAACATGTCAGAATTCAAATAGGCTTTTCGGCGAAAGAGAAACAATGCTATTATCTGAGGATATCACCATTGTAAACAAAGTGAGAGAAGCATATTTCAACCCTGCAGGCGCGACACAAAATGCAGAAATAAAAATATAATTCATGCCTTACCTTTGACGAGCTTCTGTTGTTGGCACTCCAATATATCCCATAAACATCACAAATGGTCCTTTTGTTTGATTAATTCCGTCGATATATATCCAAAATGTCCATTTATTTGGCGTGTTTGATCCAGAAAAACACCGGTTACAAATTGTGAAACGTGACTACAAAATATCTCAAAGGTTACCTGTAAACTTTGCCAAAAAATTTCAAACTACTTTTGTAATACAACTTTAGGTATTTTTTTACGTAAATAATCGATAAAATTGAAGACGGGATGATCTGTGTTCAATACAGGATTAAAACCAACTGTAGCTAGCTTTCTGGTCACGCGCTTTTAACAAACAGGACACTTCGAGTGACCCTCCTACAAGATACTTATTCATTACACAAAGGAATAACCTCAACCAATTTCTAAAGACTGTTGACATCCAGTGGAAGCGGTAGGAACTGTAAGAAGGTCCCTTAGAAATCTGGTTTCCCAATGAAAACTCATTGAAAAGAGAGTGACCTCAAAAAAACATTTACATTGTTTGTCCTCGGGGTTTCGCCTGCTAAATAAGTTATGTTATGCTCACAGACATGATTGAAACAATTTTAGAAACTTCAGTGTGTTTTCTATCAAAATATACTAATAATATGCATATCTTATCTTCTGGAGATGAGTAGCTGGCAATTTAATTTGAGCATTAAATTGTTATACTCACAGACACTGTTAAAATAGTGTCTGTGAGTATAACAGAACTGAATTGGCAGGCAAAAACCTGAGAAATTCATTCAGGAAGTAGTTTTTTTTGTTTTGTAGTTTTCTATTCAATGCCATGACAGTATCCATTGACTTAGGACTCAAATTGCAGTTCCTATGTCACGTTCCTGACCTTATTTCCTTTGTTTTGTCTTTGTTTAGTTGGTCAGGACGTGAGCTGGGTGGGCATTCTATGTTATGTGTTTCTATGTTGGGTTCATGTTCAATTAGCCTGATATGGTTCTCAATCAGGGGCAGGTGTTTTACGTTTCCTCTGATTGAGAACCATATTAAGGTAGGCTGTTCACACGGTTTGTTTGTGAGTGATTGTTTTGCTGTGACTGTGTTTGTTCACCTCACGGTACTGTTTCGTTTCGTTTGTTCGTTCGTTCGTTTGTTTGTTCCAGTTCGTGCGTTCATTGTTTTATGTGTTCTCATGTTCAGGTCTGTTAACGTCGTTTAATATTTTGTAGTTTGTTCAAGTGTATTTTCGTCTTCGTTATTATTATTAAAATGATGATGGATTCAACCCACGCTGCATATTGGTCCGATCCTTGCTCCTCTTCAGACGAGGAGGACGAGCGTTACAGAATCACCCACCAACCAAGGACCAAGCAGCGTGGGAGAAAGCAGCGGCAGAAATCTCAGGACTCCTGGACTTGGGAGGAGATTTTGAACGTTGAAGGACCCTGGGCACAGGCTGGGGAATATCGCCGCCCCAAAGCTGAGCTGGAGGAAGCGAAAGCTGAGCGGCGGCGATATGAGGAGGCAGCACGGCAGTGCGACAGGCAGCCTCAGAATTTTTTGGGGGGGGCCTAAAGAGAAGTGTGGCTAAACCAGGTAGCAGACCTGAGCGCACTTCTCGTGCTTATCATAAGCAGCACGTTACTGGTCAGGCACCGTGTTATGCGGTTAAGCTCACGGTGTCGCCAGTGCGTGCCCATAGCCCGGTGCGCTATAGGGCAGCCCCCCGAAAGTGTCATGTGAGTGTGGGCATCCAGCCAGGGCGTATTGTGCCTGCTCAGCGTGTCTGGTCTCCGGTACGCAGTTTCGGTCCAGGGTATCCTCGTACCAGGCAAATGTGGGAGTGGAGCATAAGGGAGTGGTGCGCGTAGTAGGCACTAGATCTCCAGTGCTCACCCACAGCCCGGTTCAACCTGTGCCTGCACTCTGGAGGGTCCGGGCTGGAGTAGTATTCCAGCCTGGGGGAGTGGTGCCAAGGCTGCGCACCAGAGCTCACAGGGAAGGTGGACCACATGACAGGAGAGAGAAAAATCTAACTAGACTGTGTGCTTGACTATAATCTCAAAATGGGGGTAGTGGATAAGGCGGGCATGATAAACAGCTTTGTGGAATGCACTCGGAAAACGACCAAGTGGTATAAGAAGATATTTCTCCATCTGATCGACGCTGCCCTACATGGCCACATAGTTCACCGCCAAAATAACAGGTGAGATGACTGCTGAACAAGGTATTTTTGTAATTGGACATACAGTGCACATACAAATCCATTATGCAATTATAGTGACAATATCTCACCCACCTACCCACTACCTCATCATCCTCTCCCTTCTCTCATCCTCCCCAATCACTCATAGGTCAAGTAATTACCTACCAAAAGTACAGAGAGAACCTCATGAGAGAACTGCTGGAGGAGCACCACACTCCGATGCCCATCCACTGGGGGTCATCCTGCTGTGGACAATCCCCTATGCCTCACTGCACGGCATTTTCCCTGCAAAGTCCCTCAAACTGCTGCTCAAGGTAGTCATACACGGAGGCACTGTAAAGTCTGCCTGTCTGGCACCAGGAGAAGTTAGCAGAGGAAATTGACAAAATACATGTGTTTAGCTTGTGATAAACCTCTATGTGTTTCACCGTGCTTTGAGGAGTATCATATGCTCAAGCACTATTGAGCACATCTGCAGCAATTAGTGACTGACTGACCTGACAGGTGACTTGACAGGTGACCTGCCATGATACTATGCCTTTAGAGGTGGGGGGGTGGAAATGCAGTTGTTGTTCAGTCACTGCATGAATATTAAATATGGGTTACGCACACTCCGTTTTTTTTCCTCTAGTAAAATATGTTTTTGTTGTTGTTGTTCAACCAACCACCACCAATACTGCCATAAAATAGACGACTATTACATATTGGCCTGTGTGTTTTCTTGCTGTGTTTTCATCCAGTACAACTGTTAAGGAGTGTACACTAGCATACAAAAGATGGCCTCAATCTTCAGCTCGAAAGATATCCAGCTCCAGTTATGACATTGGCAAATAGTGTTTGTGGTTTCTGAAAGTACAGAATAAATAGGAATTATTAATTAGAATACAATATAAGGATATAGCAATAAAACAATATTACAACGAAGTAACATAAAAAAAAACACTGCTATAAAAATAGTGTACTGCATTGACAAAATCACTCATTTGAGTTTTAACAGTAATAACTAACTTTTGAGCTCCACAAGGGGTTTTAAGGCAGTGCAGAACTTAGCTATGGTTGCTATGGCAGAAAAGAGAGCTATAGAAGTCACATAATTAGTTATCCTCTACTTCATCACCCTGCCGGATCCGGGATCCTCCTCATCAAAAAAGCTGACTAGCATAGCCTAGCTTAACGGGACAGGGATATCATATAATTTAATTTTCATGAAATCACAAGTCCAATACAGCAAATGAAAGATCAACATCTTCTGAATCCAGCCATCATTTCCGATTTTTAAAATGTTTTACAGCAAAAACACTATGTATTTCTATTAGCTAACCACAATAGCTAAACACACAACCGCATATTTTCACCATGTTTCCACCGCATAGGTAGCTTTCACAAAACCGACAAAATAGAGATAAAATTAGTCACTAATCAAGAAACAACTTCATCAGATGACAGTCTTATAACATGTTATACAATACATTTATGTTTTGTTCGAAAATGTGCATATTTGAGGTATAAATCATAGTTTTACATTGCAGCCACCATCAAAAATAGCACCAAAGCAGCCAGAATAATTACAGAGAGCAACGTGAAATACATAAATACTCGTCATAAAACATTTATGAAAAATACATGGTGTACAGCAAATGAAAGATAAACATCTTGTGAATCCAGCCAATATTTCCGATTTTTTTAAGTGTTTTACAGAAAACACAATATAGAATTATATTAGCTTACCACAATAGCCAAACACACAATGGCATTTATTCACCGCAAATGTAGCTTTCACATAAACCAGCAAAATATATAAAATGAATCACTAACCTTTGGACAACTTCTTCAGATGACAGTCTTATAACATCATGTTATACAATACATTTATGTTTTGTTTGAAAATGTGCATATTTATAGCTGCAAATCCTGGTTATACATTGTGAACACGTAGCAACAATTCACCAGAAACTCCGGAGATATTTTGGACACTCACCTAATCTGACCAAAGAACTCATCATAAACTTTACATAAAAATACTTGTTGTATGGCAAATGAAAGATACACTGGTTCTTAATGCAACCGCTATGTTAGATTTATAAAAATAACTTAACCATAACATACAGCTTGCGTTATTGTGAGACAGCGCTCACCAACACGGCGGAGAATAGGAGTCAATATTTTACACAGAAATACGAAATAACATCATAAATGTTTTCTTACTTTTGCTGAGCTTCCATCAGAATGTTGTACAAGGAGTCCTTGGTCCAGAATAAATCGTTGTTTGGTTTTAGAATGTCCATTTCTTCTGTCGGATTTGCGCCACAATGCTAGCCAAGGTTGCTAACATTCCCATCCTCTCTTGGAGCAAAGAACGGAAAACTCCAAAAGTCCCAATAAACGTTGAATAAACTGATAAAACTCGGTTGAAAAAACCTACTTTATGATGTTATTATCATATGTATCAAATAAAATCAGAGCCGGAGATATTCGCAGTGTATACCGAACACTTTTCAGAAGACAATGTCGAGGTCCCTCGCGTGCCGGCGAAGACAAATAAAATACCGGACCTGTCACTCCAAAAGCTCTTGTTCGGCCTCAGATCAAGCTAGACACCCCATTCCACCTTCCACTGCCTGTTGACATCTAGTGGAAGGCGTATGAAGTGCATACAGAACGATAAATAAAAGCCAGTTGAATAGGTAGGCCCTGAAACAGTGCCTTGTTTTCAGATTTTTCACTTCCTGTATGGAAGTTTGCTGCCAAATGAGTTCTGTTTTACTCACATATATAATCCAAACAAGATAAATAAGAAAGAATGCACTTTCCTCTACACGCTTGGAAACATTACAGCCAAAATGGGAGTCACTTAGAAAAACTACAATTTCTGGGTCATTTTTCCAAAAACCAGCCTAAAACTCTTTCTAAAGACTGTTGACATCTAGTGGAAGCCCTAGGAACTGCAATCTGGGAGGACTTGGGCTCATAATTATAGTACTATCCATTGAAAATATTGGTAAGCTGAATTTCTTTTGGGGGGGATGGTTTGTCCTCTGGGTTTCGCCATATCAGTTCTGTCATACTCACAGACATACTATTAACAGTTTTAGAGATTATAGTGTTTTCTATCTAAATCTACCAATTATATGCATATCCTAGCTTCTGGCCCTGAGTAACAGGCAGTTTACTTTGGGCACGCTTTTCATCTGGATGTCAAAATACTGCCCCCTACCCCAGAGAGGTTGATAGTTATGCACCCTCAAGATTTATGTTTTTTTTTCTCCTCTTTTTCTTTTATTTTTTTTCTGTCTTATTTCTTGTTTGTATCACAATAAAACATATTTTGCATCTTCAAAGTGGTAGGCATGTTGTATAAATCAAATGATACATTACCTCCCAAAAATCCATTTTAATTCCAGGTTGTAAGGCAACAAAAATGGAAAAATGCCAAGGAGGGTGAATACTTTTGCCAGGCACTGTAGTTCAGGCTCCTTTCCAAATTTCATTTGAATATTCACCGATCGTTTTCTTTTAATGTACAAGTCATTTTCTTCTCATTTTTTGCCATTTATGTTCTAATAGAGTTGGTGACAGTATTTTTTTTTTTTATAAAATAAGCACTGCATATGCAAAGCGAGCAAGAGTTTTGAAACCACAGATCATTTCAAGTACAAACCTTTTAGGGTTGAGCCATGTACATGTAGTTGTAGGAAATTCCTGGCTGGTGAATGGAGTGGAATAAATGTATGAGCAATGAGAAAGTCCTTGAAAAAAATCAGGGAAATTGATTTCCGGGCCCCACTGCCTTCCACAAGCTTATGACGAAATCAGCTGTCGCTATCTGACTTGAATTCCCCAGCCAGATGGCCCTATACAGCATGTACTGTATTTTGGCCGCTGCTGCTGCTGTTGCTGCCCGTTACCACGCTGCTTGGTCTTTTTGTGGTGGGTGATTCTGTAGCGACTCTCGTCGTTGGTTGAAGGAGAGGAGGGCCAAATCGCAGCGTGGAGTGTATCCATATTTATTTGAATACTTTTTTTAAGACGAACAAAACAATAAACCAAACGAAACCCTACGACGCTACAGTCCTGAACTTGAGAATATCTAAAACACAAATAACGCACGACCAGGAACAATCACCCACAAACAAAGAGTGAGAACAGCCTACCTTAATATGGTTCCCAATCAGAGACAACGTAAAACACCTGCCTCTGATTGAGAACCATATCAGGCCAATTAGACAACCCTAAACCAATGACACACATAACAATGAATATACCCACCCAGCTCACGTCCTGACCAACTAAACAAAGACTAAACAAAGGAAATAAGGTCAGGAACGTGACACTAAGCCTAGGAGCCCACACAGCTATACACACATACAATAAACACACACACCAAAAAACACATTAACACAACTTATTTTTTTTTGCTAAAGTCGTCAGTATTAAATTACCCAGATAAAAAATACATTTCAAACTCTTTAAAAACAAACCCCTCTTTAATAACACCACTGCTCTGGCAAAATGTAATTTAGTAAAATAAAACAAAACTCAAATGGGGAGAGCTGGTGTTATATCACAGAAGATCCATTACCTCTCCCTCTGTGAACATCATATTGGGCACCACACAAACCTCTTTCTCCCTCCTGTCGTCCTCCCCCAGCTCACCCTCCTCCTCCTGCTTCATATAATCCTGCCAGAGGAGTTTAAATGACTACCTGTATGCTTGTTAATTCCATGTGTAACTCTGTGTTGTTGTTTCTGTCGCACTGCTTTGCTTTATCTTGGCCAGGTTGCAGTTGTAATTGAGAACTTGTTCTCAACTAGCTTACCGGTTTAAATAAAGGTGAAAAAATATATATTAAAAAAAATGTAAAAGTACATTTTATGAGAATGCAATTTCATAGGTGCCCCGTATAGTAAATATTATTTGCGAAGCATCCTACACATTAACATGACAAAAGTGCCAGTCCGTGGTCCTCATTGCCGAAGCTCTCACTTGTATTATTGCCTGCTGAAGCACTTTTATTGGACGCTGGAGTGCCAACCCTGTACAGCAATGAAAGTTGTTGTGTAGCTGGGAGACATAAGAGGAGATGGAATGGGAGATAAAGCCGGCTTGGAAAGACAAACAACAGTGAACAGAAAACATTTATCACCAATAATTCAGTTTAGCCCGAAAGTGTTTTCAAGTTCAAAGGTTTAGGTTCTCGAAGGGACTGATGTTGCAGTAAGTGACACAGTGCTTATAGAGCAGTTGTAGGTGACCAAGAGAGACTACACACATGACCCTGACTCGAAGAAACACTGTGTTCACTGACAAAGCACTAAACACCTCAGGTGCAGCCTCAGCAGCACTCAAGATGTCCAAGTCAACTCTGCAGTCACATACTTACACATCTTCAAATAAGACCAAAGTCTGACTCAATCAACATTGGTGAAGCACTAAAAGATTACACAATCAACCACTCACAGGGTATTTTACCTCTCTCAATTTTTACTTTGTCTTTATAATATAAACGTGTTCCCTAAGCAAAAACGTGGTTAACACAGGGTTTTTATATAGCCCCCACCTGCCCTTTCTCCTCTATGTTCCAAGCTCTTTGTCTGTGAGCCACCGGGGCAGATGGGTAGACTACAGGGAGAAGCTGTATGGTCATGTGACAGCAGCCTTTGATTTCATTAATGAGCTGTGATTGAGTTAACATCAGTGCCTCTGTGCCTCACTCCACGAGCTGATGGATGCTAAACATAGGTTTGTCGACGACCTCTGACCTTCCTCTGCCTTGCTGGAATTTAACTGTCATCCCCACACTGGTCTCCTGGTAAAGTCAGGCAGTCAAGTGCAATTACTGGGGTCAACAAACAGTATAATCAAGAGCTCACTGTGGTTTTCTTTGAGGAGATATTTAAAATGGCAAGAAAAAGTATTACCTGGATTTCTGCAGAACTTGCTCCTAAAATTTGATCTGATCTTCATCTAAGTCACAACAATAGACAAACTGTGTGCTTAAACTAATAACTGTTATGCTGGTGAATGAGGACCCAAAAGCGACTTAACAAAAACAGAGTCTTTATTCCAGTCTTAAACAAAACGGTACTCCAGGATATATCTTAGATGACACCTGCTCACACGCAGCATCTGTTGAAGGCAAAAACACGACAGGGCGGAACCAGGACACAGAACAGCAAACATCAAACAAAGATCCGACAAGGACAGAAGCGGAAAACAGAGGGAGAAATAGGAACTCTAATCAGAGGGCAAAATAGGGGACAGGTGTGAAAGATTAAATGAGGTAGTTAGGAGAATGAGGAACAGCTGGGAGCAGGAACGGAACGATAGAGAAAGAGCGAGAGAGGAAGAGAGGGAGGGGAAGAGAGAGGGATAGAAAGAGGGAAAGAACCTACTAAGACCAGCAGAGGGAGACAAATGGAAGGGAAGCACAGGGACAAGACATGATAATCAAATGACAAAACATGACAGTACCCCCCCACTCACCGAGCGCCTCCTGGCGCACTCGAGGAGGAACCCTGGCGGCAACGGAGGAAATCATCAATCAACGAACGGTCCAGAACGTCCCGAGATGGAACCCAACTCCTCTCCTCAGGACCGTAACCCTCCCAATCCACTAAGTACTGGTGACCACGTCCCCGAGTACGCATGTCCATGATCTTCCGTACCTTGTAAATAGGTGCGCCCTCGACAAGGACGGGAGGGGGGGAGGGAAGACGAACGGGAGCGCGAAGAAAAGGCTTGACACAAGAGACATGGAAGACAGGGTGGACGCGACGAAGATGTCGCGGAAGAAGCAGTCGCACAGCGACAGGATTGACGACCTGAGAGACACGGAACGGACCAATGAACCGCGGAGTCAACTTGCGAGAAGCTGTCGTAAGGGGAAGGTTACGAGTGGAAAGCCACACTCTCTGACCGCGACAATACCTAGGACTCTTAATCCTACGTTTATTGGCGGCTCTCACAGTCTGCGCCCTGTAACGGCAAAGTGCAGACCTGACCCTCCTCCAAGTGCGCTCACAACGTTGGACAAAAGCCTGAGCGGAGGGAACGCTGGACTCGGCGAGCTGGGACGAGAACAGAGGAGGCTGGTAACCAAGACTACTCTGAAACGGAGATAGCCCGGTAGCAGACGAAGGAAGCGAGTTGTGAGCGTACTCAGCCCAGGGGAGCTGTTCTGCCCAAGACGCAGGGTTTCGAAACGAAAGGCTGCGTAAAATGCGACCAATCGACTGATTGGCCCTTTCTGCTTGACCGTTAGACTGGGGATGAAACCCGGAAGAGAGACTGACGGAAGCACCGATCAAACGACAGAACTCCCTCCAAAACTGTGACGTGAATTGCGGACCTCTGTCTGAAACGGCGTCTAACGGGAGGCCATGAATTCTGAACACATTCTCAATGATGATTTGTGCCGTCTCCTTAGCGGAAGGAAGCTTAGCGAGGGGAATGAAATGTGCCGCCTTAGAGAACCTATCGATAACCGTAAGAATCACAGTCTTCCCCGCAGACGAAGGCAGACCGGTAATAAAGTCTAAGGCGATGTGAGACCATGGTCGAGAAGGAATGGGAAGCGGTCTGAGACGACCGGCAGGAGGAGAGTTACCTGACTTAGTCTGCGCGCAGTCCGAACAAGCAGCCACGAAACGGCGCGTGTCCCGCTCCTGAGTAGGCCACCAAAACCGCTGGCGAATAGAAGCAAGCGTACCCCGAACACCGGGGTGGCCAGCTAACTTGGCAGAATGAGCCCACTGAAGAACAGCCAGACGAGTAGAGACAGGAACAAACAGAAGGTTACTAGGACAAGCGCGCGGCGACGCAGTGTGAGTGAGCGCTTGCTTTACCTGTCTCTCAATTCCCCAGACAGTCAACCCGACAACACGCCCTTCAGGGAGAATCCCCTCGGGGTCGGTAGAAACCACAGAAGAACTAAAGAGACGGGATAAGGCATCAGGCTTGGTGTTCTTATTTCCCGGGCGATAGGAAATCACGAACTCAAAACGAGCGAAAAACAACGCCCAACGAGCTTGACGTGCATTAAGTCGTTTGGCAGAACGGATGTACTCAAGGTTCTTATGGTCAGTCCAAACGACAAAAGGAACGGTCGCCCCCTCCAACCACTGTCGCCATTCGCCTATGGCTAAGCGGATAGCGAGCAGTTCGCGGTTACCCACATCATAGTTGCGTTCCGATGGCGACAGGCGATGAGAAAAGTAAGCGCAAGGATGAACCTTATCATCAGACTGGAAGCGCTGGGACAGAATGGCTCCCACGCCCACCTCTGAAGCGTCAACCTCGACAATAAATTGTTTAGTGACGTCAGGAGTAACAAGGATAGGAGCGGATGTAAAACGCTTCTTGAGGAGATCAAAAGCTCCCTGGGCGGAACCGGACCACTTAAAGCAAGACTTGACAGAAGTCAGAGCTGTGAGAGGGGCAGCCACTTGACCGAAATTACGAATGAAACGCCGATAGAAATTAGCGAAACCGAGAAAACGCTGCAACTCGACACGTGACTTAGGAACGGGCCAATCGCTGACAGCCTGGACCTTAGCGGGATCCATCTGAATGCCTTCAGCGGAAATAACAGAACCAAGAAAAGTGACAGAGGAGACATGAAAGGCGCACTTCTCAGCCTTCACGTAGAGACAATTCTCTAAAAGGCGCTGGAGTACACGTCGAACGTGCTGAACATGAATCTCGAGTGACGATGAAAAAAAATCAGGATATCGTCAAGGTAAACGAAAACAAAGATGTTCAGCATGTCTCTCAGTACATCATTAACTAATGCCTGAAAGACAGCTGGAGCATTAGAGAGACCGAACGGCAGAACCCGGTATTCAAAATGCCCTAACGGAGTGTTAAACGCCGTTTTCCACTCGTCCCCCTCTCTGATGCGTACGAGATGGTAAGCGTTACGAAGGTCCAACTTAGTAAAGAACCTGGCTCCCTGCAGCATCTCAAAGGCTGACGACATAAGGGGAAGCGGATAACGATTCTTAACCGTTATGTCATTCAGCCCTCGATAATCCACGCAGGGGCGCAGAGTACCGTCCTTCTTCTTAACAAAGAAAAACCCCGCTCCGGCGGGAGAGGAAGAAGGCACCACGGTACCGGCGTCGAGAGAAACAGACAAATAATCCTCGAGAGCCTTACGTTCGGGAGCCGACAGAGAGTATAGTCTACCCCGAGGGGGAGTGGTCCCCGGAAAGAGATCAATACAACAATCATACAACCGGTGAGGAGGAAGAGAGTTGGCTCTGGACCGACTGAAGACCGTGCGTAGATCATGATATTCCTCCGGCACTCCTGTCAAATCCCCAGGTTCCTCCTGAGTAGAGGGGACACAAGAAACAGGAGGGATAGCAGACATTAAACACTTCACATGACAAGAAACGTTCCAGGATAGGATAGAATTACTAGACCAATTAATAGAAGGATTATGACATACTAGCCAGGGATGACCCAAAACAACAGGTGTAAAAGGTGAACGAAAAATCAAAAAGGAAATGGTCTCACTGTGGTTACCAGATACTGTGAGGGTTAAAGGTAGTGTCTCACATCTGATACTGGGGAGAGAACTACCATCTAAGGCGAACATGGGCGTGGGCCTCCCTAACTGTCTGAGAGGAATGTCATGTTTCCGAGCCCATGCTTCGTCCATAAAACAACCCTCAGCCCCAGAGTCTATCAAGGCACTGCAGGAAGCAGCCGAACCGGTCCAGCGTAGATGGACCGACAAGGTAGTACAGGATCTTGATGGAGAGACCTGAGTAGTAGCGCTCACCAGTAGCCCTCCGCTTACTGATGAGCTCTGGCTTTTACTGGACATGAAATAACAAAATGTCCAGCAGAACCGCAATAGAGACAAAGGCGGTTGGTGATTCTCCGTTCCCTCTCCTTAGTCGAGATGCGAATACCTCCCAGCTGCATGGGCTCAGTCTCTGAGCTGATGGGAGAAGATGGTTGAGATGCGGAGAGGGGAAACACCGTTAACGCGAGCTCTCTTCCACGAGCTCGGTGACGAAGATCTACCCGTCGTTCTATGCGGATGGCGAGTGCAATCAAAGAGTCCACGCTGGAAGGAACCTCCCGGGAGAGAATCTCATCCTTAACCTCAGCGTGAAGTCCCTCCAGAAAACGAGCGAGCAACGCCGGCTCGTTCCAGTCACTGGATGCAGCAAGAGTGCGAAACTCTATAGAGTAATCCGTTATGGATCGATCACCTTGACATAGGGAAGCCAGGACCCTGGAAGCCTCCTTCCCAAAAACTGAACGATCAAAAACCCGTATCATCTCCTCTTTAAAGTTCTGATATTCGTTAGTACACTCAGCCCTTGCCTCCCAGATAGCTGTGCCCCACTCCCGAGCCCGACCAGTAAGGAGTGATATGACGTAGGCGATCCGAGCTCTCTCTCGTGAGTATGTGTTGGGCTGGAGAGAAAACACAATATCACACTGGGTGAGAAAGGAGCGGCACTCAGTGGGTTGCCCAGAGTAACATGGTGGGTTATTAACCCTAGGTTCCGAAGACTCGGAAGACCAGGAAGTAACAGGTGGCACGAGACGAAGACTCTGAAACTGTCCTGAGAGGTTGGAAACCTGAGCGGCCAGGGTCTCAACGGCATGACGAGCAGCAGACAATTCCTGCTCGTGTCTGCCGAGCATTGCTCCCTGGATCTCGATGGCAGTGTTGCGAGAATCCGTAGCCGCTGGGTCCATATTGGTCGGATCTTTCTGTTATGCTGGTGAATGAGGACCCAAAAGCGACTTAACAAAAACAGAGTCTTTATTCCAGTCTTAAACAAAACGGTACTCCAGGATATATCTTAGATGACACCTGCTCACACGCAGCATCTGTTGAAGGCAAAAACACGACAGGGCGGAACCAGGACACAGAACAGCAAACATCAAACAAAGATCCGACAAGGACAGAAGCGGAAAACAGAGGGAGAAATAGGAACTCTAATCAGAGGGCAAAATAGGGGACAGGTGTGAAAGATTAAATGAGGTAGTTAGGAGAATGAGGAACAGCTGGGAGCAGGAACGGAACGATAGAGAAAGAGCGAGAGAGGAAGAGAGGGAGGGGAAGAGAGAGGGATAGAAAGAGGGAAAGAACCTACTAAGACCAGCAGAGGGAGACAAATGGAAGGGAAGCACAGGGACAAGACATGATAATCAAATGACAAAACATGACAAATAACATGCTAATTATTGTATTTTTCTTGTCTATATTGAATACATCATGTAAACATTCACATTGTAGGTTGGAAAAGCTTCTCCAAAAGCTAATTGGAGACAGGACTCAGCTAACCTGGAGTTTAATCAATGATACGAGATTGGAGATGTTGGTTAGAGTTGCCTTGCCCTATAAAAAAAACTCACAAAATTTGAGTTTGCTATTCACATGAAGCATTGCCTGATGTGAACCATGCCTTGAACAAAAGAGATCACAGAATACCTAAGATTAAGAATTGTTGGCTTGTATATAGCTGGAAAGGGTTACAAGAGTGTCTCTAAAAGCCTTGATGTTCATCAGTCCACATTTTTATTTAACCTTTATTTTACTAGGCACGTCAGTTAAGAACAAATTATTATTTACAATGACGGCCTATCCCGGCCAAACACTAACCCGGACTACGCTGGGCCAATTGTGCGCCTCCCTATGGGACTCCAAATCACAGCCGGTTGTGATACAGCCTGGAACCGAACCAGGGTCTGAAGTAATGCCGCTAGCACTGAAATGCAGTGCCTTAGACCGCTGCGCCATGGAGAAATGGAGAAAGTTCAGCACTGTTGCTACTCTCCCTAGGAGTGGCCGTCCTGCAAAGATGACTGCAAGAGCACAGCGCATAATGCAAAATGAGGTTAAGAAGAATCCTAGAGTGTGAGCTAAAGACTTACAGAAATCTCTGGAACACTAAACAAGAATGGTGTTCATGGGAGGACACCACGGAAGAAGCCACTGCTGTCCAAAAAAACATTGGTGGACGTCTGCAGTTCGCAAAAGAGTACCTGGATGTTCCACACCGCTACTGGCAAAATATTCTGTGGACAGATGAATCTAAAGTTCAGTTGTTTGGAAGGAACAGACAACACTATGTGTTGAGAAAAAAAGGCACAGCAACATCAAATCGTATCCCAACTGTAAAGTATGGTGGAGCAAGCATCATGGTATGGGGCTGCTTTGCTGCCTCAGGTCCTGGACAGCTCGCTATCATCAACGGAAAAATAAATTCCCAAGTTTATCAAGACATTTCGCAGAAGAATGTAAGGCTGTCTGCCAATTGAAGCTCAACAGAAGTTGGGTGATGCAACAGGACAGAATAAAAAATACGCTTTCTGGAGTGAACCAGTCAGAGTCCTGACCTTAATCCGATTGAGATGCTGTGGCATGACCTTGAGCGTGTTTCACACCAGACATCCCAAGAATATTGCTGAACTGAAAAAGGTTTGTAAAGAGGAATGGTCCTAAATTCCTCCTGACTGGCCAAAAGAGGGTCAACCAGTTATTGAATCCAAGGGTTCACATACTTTTTTCACCCTGAACTGTGCATGTTTACACAGTGTGTTCAATAAAGACATGAACATGTATAATTGTTTGTGTGTTATTAGTTTAAGCAGACTGCGTTTGTCTATGACCTTGACTTAGATGAAGATCAGATCAGATTTTATAACCAATTTATGTAGAAATCAAGGCAATTCCAAAGGGTTCACATACTTTTTCTTGCCACTGTATGTCTTGTTTGACTGGATTAGAATAGGCGAACTGATCTGTAATACAAAAAACCTTGCTGTTAGTGCCAGAATGTGTTTGACTACATAACAGGACCTTAGCAGTTGTATAACGAATCCAAAAGAATCAATAGAGCAAGGTGTATTCTACATGGATTTTTGCTGAGTGGGGTTTTTGTGTAATAAATTGGCTTGTAGCTTCCACCAGGCCATTGTGCTCATGTCATTATGAACACATACCAGATTCATCATGCATGGAGGCTAAAAACCAAATCTGGTGTGGAACAAAATCAATACTCCTGAATGAAAAACAAACTCTACAAATTTGAACATTACAGAACATTCTTAGTGTTCTTTCTTAGCATTGCATAATTCAGCACCTGTCAGGCAGCTTCGTTTAAGAAATGTTTAAATTAAACATTTGTATAAGGAGGAGAGAGAGAGAGAGCGAGAGAAGAGAAAAAAAAGAAAGAAAAGCGAGCATGGGGAGTGGGTAACCTAAGCCCACAATCAAAAGTTCAAAAATTGCTGTCGGCGCAGGTTTACAATGTTAACCTTCCGACGTGTGCCATTATTTACATATAGGATTCAGGCTTCTTAGAATATTAATCATTGATGCGAGTGCTAATGAATGATTTATAATGAAAGCCAATCAAAAAATGCAGTCTCCCGGTGCCACCTGAGGTGTATTATATATTTATAACTCAAGGACATGCTGTCATTGTTTAGACCTCGCTACCAGCTATAGTAGAAAGGAGCTTTGTTCCCTTTCCTTTCATTGTACTTTCCCTTCCCTTCAAAGACACTGTCTATTGACTGTTCAGCACAAATGTCTTCTCCGTAGAAAAGTTGTGGAGGTGTCCTTCTTTCAAGTGTGTTCTTGTAGTTACCTTCTAGCGTATGCTATGGCTTCGATGGCATCGTTCGTCACTTTTTGCTCACTTGTTCCTGAACCCATTTATTCAATGAACAAGCAGGATGTGGCTTTTGTGTGTGCACATTGGTTGTTTCTCAAAATTCATACTACAGGTGCTCCGAGCACGGAAATTGGAGCACAGGAGGTCTAAAGAACAGTATGAGTCTAAATCAAAGTATAGAAACGGAGCACAGAGGGCACTTCTCGAATGCGTACTCTGATTTTACAGTGGCTTGCGAAAGTATTCACCACCTTGGCATTTTTCCTATTTTGTTGCCTTACATACCTTAAGGGAACTCTGAGACGGGAGCCGTATGGTTAGTGAAGAAAGTCCCATTGCAAATGTACGGTCCCTTACCTGACGTCTTATTGCGTCGCAGAAAATCGCGGACGGCGTCGGGCCGTGGGCGGCGGAGAGCTCTTTCAGGAAGTCACTCAAAAAAACGTTTCGGAATTTCGGTTTCCGTTTTATAAAAATGACAAATTTTTGACTTTTTTCTGCATTCTCGAAAATTCCCACAAGAGGGAAAATAAATCATATTGCAGGCGCACGAGCACTAGGCAAACGAGCGCGGCCTTTTCTCCTAAACTGAAAATATTTCGAAGACGAAACTCGGCGAGCGTAGGTTTGGAGTAATGGGCAGTTGGCCCCGAACAAGATGGCGTCGAGACCTCGGCGCTTTTTGAGTTATGGCTATTTTTCTGAGATTAAAGGGTTAAAACGCAAGTGGGGTGCTAATTTGACCGCTTCATGTCAAAGTACATAAGCATACGGTGTCAGGAAAAAAAGAACCAGCCATTTATCTATTGTAATTTAAGAGAAATCGTACATTGACCGTTTGGTGATGTTCACAAAGAGGATTTTTTTTTTCAAAAAAATCACAGATCCAGTTGCACTGTGTTCAGACGTACATTTTTAAAGTGGGTCTCGAAGCTCTGCGAGAATCCTGTGATTTTATATGATTTTATGAAATAACACACACTCCTTTAACCCTCTTTAAATAAGTCCGCTCTTAACATAAGGACTTAAAACTCAATATTATATAAGAGCCTACCCCAAGGAGGGTATGTGTTCACGTTCAGCTTCCTATGTCAACTGGAAGTACCTTAAATGGTGCCATAGGGTCAGGTTTGAAGGGTAATAAAGGTCAGATCTTTTCAAAACTTCACTTGTGTGATTAGACAACCCTCATGTACTGTAATCAGTCATTTTTCCAAACAGATGTCAAAGAAAAGCTCTCTCACTCAAAAACACACACACAAAAAGGAAGGATGGAGTGAAAAAGTACGGTGCTTAAAGACACACAAAGCCCAAAATGGCATGACTATTATCTCTAGGCCGTGCCGAGTTCAACGAGATGCCCCGCTTGACCGTAGCTCGCTCGGTCTGAGCGCAGCGACCGTTACAAGAGAACGGACACGAATGACCTTTTGACCTCAATGTCAATTTCATTTGCTTTTGGGACACAGAGAGAGAACCGTTAAGGCTAGAAACACAATTTCACCTCAGGAGTGTTCTTAAGGTCCTCCCGATCTGTGCAAGCCTAACCCTGACCTTGTGGCATTAACCCTTCACAGTTAAAAGAAGGTGTTTACATCAATGAAATGTCTCCCCATTGGAATACATTGACTGCACCTCTAAATTCAACCTAAAGCCTATGTGGGTTATGATTGTCTTATGGACCTGTCTTTGATGTCAGTCCATCAGGCCACCATGAGGTCTACCTGTGTCGATTCTAAGCTTCCTGGAGCAACCGGAAGTGGTTAAATCACCCTAAAAGTGTTTGCCATACCCAACATGCAGTATGAGAGAAATAGTGCATTCAACCCTATGTAAATCAGTCAATTTTTAACATACAGACTTAAAACTCAGGATTCTGTAACAACATACTCCAGTGATGATATGTGGGTTTTTTCAGCTTCCTGTGCCAACCGGAAGTGCCATAATTGGTGTCAAATGGGCTGTTTCAAAGGGTTAAAAATGTCAAATCTTTCCAAAACTTCATATATGTGAATAGACAACCTTCCTGAACTGTAAATCAGTCATTCATCCCATCAGATCTCAAAAAAAAAAAAATTCACACCCACACAGAAATGATGGAGGGACACTCTGAGGGGCTAAGAGGCAGACAGTGCCTGCAGTAGTTACTTTTGTTCCAACTTTTAAAGAACCGTCAGACCTAGAGTTCTAAAAATTTACAAACCTGTTCTAGACCTCAGGTCGATTGTGCACAGTGAATTATATGACTCTAGAAGGTTCTCGGATCGATAAAAAGCCTCGTGTATTTGCCATGTTTTCAATTCATTTGACCTCAACGAAACGGACGACCTTTAGAAAAGTCCCAGAGTCTCAAGACTAGGTGCGTTGAAACCGGCTCGGCCCATAGAGACAGACCCCAACGAGCCTGTTTGATTGCTCATTCAAGGACCCCGTAGCAAGGCAATGAAAACAGTGGATTTTCAGCACCAATTAGCGTTTTGCTCGGACACCGAATGACCTATCGAGCCGAAACTTGGGATTCGAGGTCGCCTCACATAGGGCTAAACATAATGTGAACATTGGACCCGCAGCTAGAACATAACTATGTATTATTTGTTTTATTATGGTTTAAAGAGAAAGCGCTGTGAATTTTGGGCCTGCTCTGAAATATGTTATAGTTGGCATCGAAAGGAGTTGGAAAAAGTGAGTTTGGAGTCAGATGGTATCAGTTTGGTGTCTGAAAATATCTATTTGACTGATGGACACTGACTTGCTCGTTGACTTTTGTACAATTGCAATATGTTTCAACGGGGAGGTACCATGAGGAAAAAGCGACATGATGAAATTTCACAAAACGAGCGATGGAGAGGAACCACTATCACTGCCCGGCCATCCTGAGGTCATCAGAACGTTGACTTTTGCATTTCTAAAGTATTTAAGAGAATGCACGTTACATTTGCAATATGATGTGATGTTTTTCATATTGCAAATGCCTGTTACATTTGCAATATGATGTGATGTTGAATCATATTGCAAATGTAACGTGCATTCTTTAAATACCTTGGACATACAAAAGTCAACGTCCTGATGACCTCAGGATGGCCGGGCAGTGACAGTGGTTCCTCTCCATCGCTCGTTAGGTGAAATTTCATCATGTCGATTTTGGTGATGGTACCCCCGCGTTGAAACATATTGAAATTGTACAAAAGTCGCCTAGCAAGTCAACTAGCATGTCGTTGTCATCCCATAGCAACACATTGACTGCACCTCTAAATTCAACCTGAAGCCTAAGTGGGCTATGAATGTCTTATGAACCTGTCTTTGATGTCAGTCCATCAGGCCACTATGAGGTCTACCTGTGTCGATTCTAAGCTTCCTGGAGCAACCGGAAGTGGTTAAATCAGCCTAAAAGATATCCTGATATACATGACTTGCAATTTTGAAAAACACTGCATTCAACCCTATGTAGATGAGTCAAATCTTAACGTATAGACTTAAAACTCAGGATTCTGTAACAGCATAACCCAATCAAGATATGTGTTTACCTATAGCTTCCTGTGCCAACCGGAAGTGCCTTAAAATGGTGTCATGGGTGCTGTTTCGAAGGGTTAAAAAGGTCAGAACTTTTCAAAACTTCATTTGTGTGATTAGACAACCCTCATGAACTGTAAATCAGTCATTTCTCCCAGCAGATGTCAAAGGAAAGCTCTCTCTCACACACAAACACACACACAAGCAATGATGGAGTGAAAAAGTACGGTGCTTAACGACACACAAAGCCTGCAATGGCATTACTATTATCTCCAGGCCGTGCCGAGTTCAACGAGACGCCCCGCTTGACCGTAGCTCGCTCGGTCTGAGCGCAGCGACCGTTACAAGAGAACGGACACGAATGACCTTTTGACCTCAATGTCAATTTCATTTGCTTTTGGGAGACAGAGAGAGAACCGTTAAGGTTAGAAACACAATTTCACCTCAGGAACAATCCTAAGGTCCTCCCGATCTGTGCAAGCCTAACCTTGACCTTGTGGCATTAACCCTTCACAGTTAAAAGAAGGTGTTTACATGAAATAGTTTACAATGAAATGTCTCCCCATTGGAATACATTGACTGCACCTCTAAATTCAACCTGAAGCCTAAGTGGGTTATGAATGTCTTATGAACCTGTCTTTGATGTCAGTCCATCAGGCCACTATGAGGTCTACCTGTGTTGATTCTAAGCTTCCTGGAGCAACCGGAAGTGGTTAAATCAGCCTAAAAGATATCCTGATATACATGACTTGCAATTTTGAAAAATCACTGCATTCAACCCTATGTAGATCAGTCAATTCTTAACGTATAGACTTAAAACTCAGGATTCTTTAACAGCATACCCCAGTCAAGATATGTGTTTAACTATAGCTTCCTGTGCCAACCGGAAGTGCCTTAAAATGGAGTCATGGTTCTGTTTCGAAGGGTTAAAAAGGTCAGAACTTTTCAAAACTTCAATTGTGTGATTAGACAACCCACATGAACTGTAAATCAGTAATTTCTCTAAGCAGATGTCAAAGGAAAGCTCTCTCACACACAAAAACACACACAAAGCAGTGATGGAGTGAAAAAGTACGGTGCTTAACGACACACAAAGCCTGCAATGGCATTACTATTATCTCCAGGCCGTGCCGAGTTCAACGAGACGCCCCGCTTGACCGTAGCTCGCTCGGTCTGAGCGCAGCGACCGTTACAAGAGAACGGACACAAATGACCTTTTGACCTTAATGTCAATTTCATTTGCTTTTGGGACACAGAGAGAGAACCGTTAAGGTTAGAAGCACAATTTCACCTCAGGAACAATCCTAAGGTCCTCCCGATCTGTGCAAGCCTAACCTTGACCTTGTGGCATTAACCCTTCACAGTTAAAAGAAGGCGTTTACATCAAACCGTTTACAATGACATTTCGCCCCATAGGAATACATTGAGTGCTCCTCTAAATTCAACCTGAAGCCTATGTTGGTTATGAATGTCTTATGAACCTGTCTTTGATGTCAGTCCATCAGACCACCATGAGGTCTACCTGTGTCGATTCTAAGCTTCCTGGAGCAACCGGAAGTGGTTAAATCAGCCTAAAAGATGTCCTGATATACATGACTTGCAATTTTGAAAAATCACTGCATTCAACCCTATGTAGATCAGTCAATTCTTAACGTATAGACTTCAAATTCAGGATTCTGTAACAGCATACCCCAGTCAAGATATGTGTTTAACTATAGCTTCCTGTGCCAACCGGAAGTGCCTTAAAATGGAGTCATGGTTCTGTTTCGAAGGGTTAAAAAGGTCAGAACTTTTCAAAACTTCATTTGTGTAATTAGACAACCCTCATGAACAGTAAATCAGTCATTTCTCTAAGCAGATGTCAAAGGAAAGCTCTCTCTCACACACAAACACACACACAAGCAATGATGGAGTGAAAAAGTACGGTGCTTAACGACACATAAAGCCTGCAATGGCATTACTATTATCTCCAGGCCGTGCCGAGTTCAACGAGACGCCCCGCTTGACCGTAGCTCGCTCGGTCTGAGCGCAGCGACCGTTACAAGAGAACGGACACAAATGACCTTTTGACCTCAATGTCAATTTCATTTGCTTTTGGGAGACAGAGAGAGAACCGTTAATGTTAGATGCACAATTTCACCTCAGGAACAATCCTAAGGTCCTCCCGATCTGTGCAAGCCTAACCTTGACCTTGTGGCATTAACCCTTCACAGTTAAAAGAAGGTGTTTACATGAAATAGTTTACAATGAAATGTCTCCCCATTGGAATACATTGACTGCACCTCTAAATTCAACCTAAAGCCTATGTGGGTTATGATTGTCTTATGAACCTGTCTTTGATGTCAGTCCATCAGACCACCATGAGGTCTACCTGTGTCGATTCTAAGCTTCCTGGAGCAACCGGAAGTGGTTAAAACACCCTAAAAGTGTTTGCAATAGCCAACCTGCAGTTTGAGAGAAATAGTGCATTCAGCCCTATGTAAATCAGTCAAATTTTAACATATAGACTTAAAATTCAGGATTCTCAAACAGCATACTCCAGTGAGTATATGTGTTTATTTTCAACTTCCTGTGCCAACCGGAAGTGCCATAATTGGTGTCAAATGGGCTGTTTTGAAGGGTTAAAAAGGTCAAATCTTTCCAAAACTTCATATATGTGAATAGACAACCCTCCTGAACTGTAAATCAGTCATTCATCCCATCAGATTTCAAAAAAAAAAAAAATACAAAATCAACAGAAATGATGGAGGGACACACTGAGGGGCTAAGAGGCAGACAGTGCATGTAGTAGTTACTTTTGTTTGAACTTTTAAAGAACCGTCAGACCTAGAGTTCTGAAAATTTACAAACCTGTTCTAGACCTCAGGTCGATTGTGCACGGTGATTTATGTGGCTCTAGAAGGTTCTCGGACCGATAAACAGCCTCGTGTATTTGCTATGTTTTCAATTCATTTCAGCTCAACGAAATGGACGACATTTAGAAAAGTCCCAGAGTCTCAAGACTAGGTGCATTGAAACCGGCTCGGCCCATAGATACAAACTCCAACGAGCCTGTTTGATTGCTCATTCAAGGACCCCGTAGCAAGGCAATGAAAACAGTGGATTTTCAGCACCAATTAGGGTTTTGCTCGGGCACCGAATGAACTATCGAGCCGAAACTTGGGATTCGAGGTCGCCTCACATAGGGCTAAACATAATGTGAAAATTGGACCCGCAGCTAGAACATAACTACGTATTATTTGGTTTATTATGGTTTAAATGGAAGGCGCTGTGAATTTTGGGCCTGCTCTGAAATATGTTATAGTTGGCTTCTAAAGGAGTTGGAAAAAGTGAGTTTGGTGTCAGATGGTATCAGTTTGGTGTCTGAAAATATCCAATTGACTGATGGACACCGACTTGCTAGTTGACTTTTGTACAATTGCAATATGTTTCAACGCGGGGGTACCATCAGCAAAATCGACATGATGAAATTTTCACGCAACGAGCGATGGAGAGGAACCACTAACACTGGCCGGCCATCCTGAGGTCATCAGGATGTTCAATTTTGTATTTCTAAAGTATTTAAAGAATGCGCGTTACATTTGCAATATGAATCAACACATCATATTGCAAATGTAACAGTGTGTGTTATGTTTGCAATATGATTCAACACATCATATTGCAAATGTAACACACTGTTATGTTTGCAATATGATTCAATACATCATATTGCAAATATAACACTGTGTTATGTTTGCAATATGATGTGATGTTTTTCACTGTTGAATCATATGCAAATGTAACGTGCATTCTTTAAATAAACCCTATGTGGGTTATGAATGTCTTATGAACCTGTCTTCAATGTCAATCCATCAAGCCACTATGAGGTCTACCTGTGTTGATTCTAAGCTTCCTGTGCCAACCGGAAGTGCCTTAAAATGGGGTCACAGGTGCTGTTTCAAAGGCTTAAAAAAGTCAGATCTTTCCAAAACTTTAAGTGTGTGATTAGGCAACCTTCATGAACTGTAAATCAGTCATTTCTCTAAACAGATGTCAAAGAAAAGCTCACACACACACAGCAAGGATATGGTGCTTAAAGACACACAGAGCCTTAAATGCTTTTAGGGGGCATCCAGACTTCCATACCCGCTCTGGGAGCACTATTTACGGGCAAAAATCAATGTGTGCTGGCCTGAGTGATTTATGGAGGTTTTCAAAAAAAGTCAGAAAATATTCTATGTTTTTTCTTCTGGAAATTTTTGTTTTGTTTTTTCTTCTCGTGTCAATGGGGGTCCGGCCTGAGTGATTTAAGGAGGTTTCCAAAAAAAGTCCAAAAATATTCTGTTTCATTTTTTGGGTTACCAGGTGCCATGGTTGAAATTGCTTTTAGGGGACATCCAGAATTCCATACCCGCTCTGGGAGCACTATTTACGGGCAAAAATCAATGTGTGCTGGCCTGAGTGATTTATGGAGGTTTTCAAAAAAAGTCAGAAAATATTCTATGTTTTTTCTTCTGGAAATTTTTGTTTTGTTTTTTCTTCTCGTGTCAATGGGGGTCCGGCCTGAGTGATTTAAGGAGGTTTCCAAAAAAAGTCAAAAAATATTCTGTTTCATTTTTTGGGTTACCAGGTGCCATGGTTGAAATTGCTTTTAGGGGGCATCCAGAATTCCATACCCGCTCTGGGAGCACTATTTACGGGCAAAAATCAATGGGTGCTGGCCTGAGTGATTTATGGAGGTTTTCAAAAAAAGTCAGAAAATATTCTATGTTTTATCTTCTGGAAATTTTTGTTTTGTTTTTTCTTCTCGTGTCAATGGGGGTCCGGCCTGAGTGATTTAAGGAGGTTTCCAAAAAAAGTCAAAAAATATTCTGTTTCATTTTTTGGGTTACCAGGTGCCATGGTTGAAATTGCTTTTAGGGGGCATCCAGAATTCCATACCCGCTCTGGGAGCACTATTTACGGGCAAAAATCAATGGGTGCTGGCCTGAGTGATTTATGGAGGTTTTCAAAAAAAGTCAGAAAATATTCTGTTTTTTCTTCTGGAATTTTTTTTTTTTTTTTTTCTTCTCGAGTCAATGGGGGTCCGGCCTGAGTGATTTAAGGAGGTTTCCAAAAAAAGTCAAAAAATATTCTATGTTTCATGTTTTGGGTACCAGGTGTCATTTTTCAAAACCGTTTTAAATGCTTCATTTTGGCCTTTTAAAAACAAAATGTTATTTTTGACTATGAAATCCAAAAAAGCACTTTTTTAAAGGGTTTGATAAGTTTTTTCTAATTTATTCACATTTTTGACTTTCGACTTTTGACTTCCTATGAAATCATATTCCAAATGCACAAAACATATTCCTTATGTTCAAATAAACATTTACAAAAAAATTATGATAATAAAATGTGACTAATGTATTTTCATACAGTTCTTATACGTGTGTAATTGACCTAAAAATCGAAAGAATTTCGAAAAACGGTCCAGAAAGCACTTTTTTAAAGGGGGTGATACGTTTTTTCCAAATTTTTGACATTTTTGACTTTTGACTTTTGACTTCCTATGAAATCATATTCCAAATGCACAAACCATATTGCTTAAGTTCAAATAAACATTTACAAAAAATTATGATAATAAAATGTGACTAATGTATTTTCATACAGTTCTTACACATGTGTAATTGCCATAAAACTCGAAAGAATTTCGAAAAACGGTCCAGAAAGCACTTTTTTAAAGGGGGTGATACGTTTTTTCCAAATTTTTGACATTTTTGACTTTTGACTTTTGACTTCCTATGAAATCACATTCCAAATGTACAAAACATATACCTTAAGTTCAAAAAAAAAAATCTAAAAAAATTATGTTAATAAAATTTGACAAAAGTATTTTCATATAGTTCTTACACATGTGTAATTGACAAAAAACTCGAAAGAATTTCAAAAAACGGTCCAGAAAGCACTTTTTTAAGGGGGTGATAAGTTTTTGCCAAAACTTTCAAAATCTCAAAATTTGACTCTTGGGTTTTGACTTGCGTTACATAAAGCCTATGAAAAATTTAGATGGGACACACTCGCCCACTATAGGAATTTTGGAGTGTTACACAGCTCATTTGCAGCATGGCATTTGCCATCAGCTTTGGATGAAAGCGGGCCAGAACTAGTGTACTTGTCCATCGTGTATATGCTGCGCTCGGTGCCAATAACTTGCCATGTTATTTTGTACAATTGGGGGGGGACTTCCCTTACAATCTGGAATTACACAACATTGAACAACTTTGAAGGGTGGCTGAACCCTAAAGTTTTTTACTTGAAGTGACCTATGGTTTCAAATCTCTTGCTCACTTTGCATATTCAGTGCTTATTTTATAGGCCTAAAAAACACAGTCACCAACTCTATTAGAACAAAAATGTCAAAAAAGGAGAAGAAAAACGATCAGTGAATATTGTCTATTCAAATAAAATTTGGAAAGGAGCCTGATCTACAGTGCCTTGCAAAAGTATTCAACCCCCTTGGCATTTTTCCATTATTGTTTTCTTACAAACCGGAATTAAAATTTTGGGGGAGTTTGTATCATTTGATTTACACAACATGCCTACCACTTTGAAGATGCAAAATATTTTTTGTTGTGAAACAAACAATAAATAAGACAGAAAAAACATTAAACTTGAGCGTGCATAATTATTAACCCCCCCAAAAGAAAAACTTTGTAGAGACAACTTTTCAGCAATTACAGCTGGAAGTCTCTTGAGGTATGTCTCTATGAGCTTGGCACATCTAGCCAATGGGATTTTTGCCCATTCTTCAATGCAACACTGCTCCAACACCTTCAAGTAGGATGGGTTATGCTGGTGTACAGCAAACTTTAAGTCATACCACATATTCTCAATTAGATTGAGGTCTGTGCGTTTTAAAAATATCCCCACGGCGTGAACCTGCCACCACCATGCTTCACTGTGGGGATGAGAGACATAGCTTTTTCCTTGATGGCCAAAAAGCAACATTTTTGTCTCATCTGACCATTTTACCTTCTTCCATATATTTGGGGCGTCTCCCATATGCCTTTTGGCGAACACCAAACATGTTTGCTTATTTTCTTCTTTCAGCAATGGCTTTTTTTCTGGCCACTCTTCAATAAAGCCCAGCTCTGTGGAGTGTACGGCTTAAAGTGGTTCTATGGACAGATACTCCAATCTCCGCTGTGGAGCTTTGCAGCTCTTTCAGGGTTATCTTTGGTTTCTTTGTTGCCTCTCTGATTAATGCATTCCTTACCTGGTCCTAGAGTTTTGGTGGGCGGCCCTCTCTTGGCAGGTTTTTTTGTGCTGCCATATTCTTTCAATTTTTAATAATGGATTTAATGGTGGTCTGTGGGATGTTCAAAGTTTTGGATATTTCTTTATAACCCAGCCTGATCTTTACTTCTCCACAACTTTGTCCCTGACCTGTTTGGAGAGCTCCTTGGTCTTCATGGTGCCGCTTGCTTGGTGGTGCCCCTTGCTTAGTGGTGTTGCAGACTCTGTGGCCTTTCAGAACAGGTGTATATATACTGAGATCATGTGACACTTAGATTGCACACAGGTGGACTTTATTTAACTAATTATGTGACTTCTGAAGGTAATTGGTTGCACCAGATCTTATTTAGGGACTTCATAGCAAAGAGGGATACATATGCACGCACCACTTTTCCGTTATCTATTTAAATTACAGTTTGTAATGCAACAAAATAGGAAAAATGCCAAGGGGGATGAATACTTTTGCAAGGCACTGTACATATTTTTGATGCAAACATCGATGCAAGCTTCAACGGAAAGTATGCAATGAAATTTGACGCAACCACATAAAAAACTAAATTTCCAAAACAAAGGTGGCTTTTATTTGAGCTGAAGCGAGAGAAAATACACTCAGACTTTGAAATGAAATATTGTCTATTCACATCTCATATGTTATCTGACGCCAATATTTTATCTTGATATGTGAATAAATACATGCTGTGTTAATTGTGGGATGTTTACCTGTCTACATATCGTAGATCACAAGCCCATAATAAGTCAACAGTGCTAACTGGCTAGCTACTACTGTTAGCTAGCCAGCTAGTATTGGTATTGCGTTTTTTTCAGGGTTTTATGATCTGAAAAAAACATTCCTTTATTATTCAGAAAACCATTACATCTGTGTAAGGTAGGAAGGTTACTTTTGTGTCACTGAACATTTATAAAAACCTGAAGCTCACATACCTAACACAAAATGCACATAAAAGCAAGTCATGTCCACACATGCAACAAATAAGTGACTAATCATGCTCCACCTTTTCATTGTGGATTGAATCAATGTAGCACAATCCAAATGACATCGCCATGTTAACTGAAGATTGACCCGGACACCTACCCATTCGACCCTTAAGAGGACTTAGAGAAGTTTTGGGTGGTTTCTCACCAGCATATACTGTATACTGTTTAAATTAACCACTAAGCATCTCATTTAGCAGTTTTATATCCCTGGCTCTCCACAGCTCATTGTCATCCTTTTCTAAGGCAGTTGAGGTGTCAGACTGATGAAGGAAGACAGGAAAAACGTTCCATCAGTGACATCATAATGTTAGGCCAGAAAGACATATCGGGATAAATTGTGGAAGTAAATGCGTGTATTCAATCTAATTTATAGTAAATGTCAGTGAATGAGCGTTAAGGCGGGACTCCCGAGCCTCCAATGGCTGAGGATATGTAACCCGATACCCCAGAGTCATCTGAGGAAAACTAAATTGAAACAAGGAAAGCGCAGCTGTCAGACAGAACAATCGAGAAGCAATTTGGCCTAACAGAAGTTGATTTATAAGTGAATAACCTTTATACGCCTTGATAAAACCATTCAATTATAACAAAAGTTCATAGGGGACTTAACATTAAGAGGTTTTAAATGTGTGAGAAGTCATTTGAATGCTTCAGTAGTCATCATAATGAATATAATCAACCTAACAACCAAGGGAGTCACATGGTGTATGGGGTGATATGTATTGTGCATACAACTAAATTAACCTCTGTTTCAATGTTGCTATGGTAATGTGCGGTCAGTGTTCACATAGCAACATGTCCACTGGAGATGATGTGCTTGATCCATTTTTGCTGCAGAGCTCTGCCCCCGTTATTTCTGAATCGTTAACCCATATTTTATACCTGACAATTTTATCTGGTACCATCCCCAAGGTTTGAAAGGCAACCCATGTACTCCCCCTTCACAAATGTGGTGACCCTTGTGACCTAAATAATTAACGGCATATTTCAGCTTTAATATTGCAGATAGATTGTGGCTTCCATCAATGTAATTGTTGTCAAGTTCCTGACCTGTTTTTCCTTTTTCTTGTATTCATTTAGTTGGTCGGGGCGTGAGTTGGGGTGGGTTGTCCATGTGTTATTTTTCTATGTCGGGTTGTTTGTGTTCGGCCGGGTATGATTCTCAATCAGAGGCAGCTGTAAATCGTTGTCCCTGACTGAGAATCATACTTAGGCAGCCGGGGTTCACGTGTGTGTTTGTGGGTGGTTGTATCTCGTGTCTGTATTCGTGCCACACGGGACTGTTTGTCGGTTCGTTTCTCTTTTGTCATTTTGTTTCGTTAAGTGTTCCGTTTATTTTGTTAATAAATATCATGGACACAAACCACTCCGCATATTGGTCTGATCCTTCTCGCCTCTCCTCCTCGTCCGAGGAGGAGGATTACGACGACCGTTACAATTGTCTGCATAATTTACAATCCCCCAATAGATATTTTCTATTTCCTTTTCTTCTTCATTGTTTTCCCCTAACCCTATCATCCTTCCCCTTAATGGAGCAAACTAATGGACAACAATACTAAGGTTTCTACTTCCAGCTTATACTGTACATACTACTGTATATACAGTACAATTTACAGACACAGTACACATTTACATGAATTATCTTTTTTATTTGTTATTTTTAATCACACCCTTCAACTCCCCTCAACCCCTAACATCTATCTCTGAACAACACCCAGTTTTGATTTCTATTAGCCATATAAAGTATTTTAAAACTGTGATACAGTGTTTCACAAATGTCCTGAACCTTTGTACTCTCATAGTTTCTACAGATTACCATTTCAAAGGAAACACTGAAGTTTGTGGAAATGTGAAGTGAATGTAGGAGAATATAACACATTAGAGCTGGTAAAAGATAATACAAAGAAAAATCCATGCGTTTGTCTTTTTTGTATCATCATCTTTGACATGTAAGAGAAAGGCCATCATGTATTAGTCCAGCCCAGGCGCAATTTAGGTTTTGGTCACTAGATGGCAGCAGTGTGTGTGTAAAGTTTTAGACTGATCCAATGAACAATTGTATTTCTGTTCAAAATGTTGTATCAGACTGCCCAAATGTGCCTAATTGGTTTATAAATCACTTTTAAAGTTCATTACTGTGCACTCTCCTCAAACAATAGCATGGTATTATTTCACTGTAATAGCTTCTGCAAATTGGACAGTGCAGTTAGATTAACCTGTTGAGGCTGGGGGCGCTGTTGTCACTATTTATGCTAATCGTGTAATTTTTGAAACGGCTTCCCACAAAATCCTTGATCGTACAATATGGATATTATTATTATTATTGGATAGAAAACAGTCTATGGTTTCTATAGGAGTTGAAATTTTGTCTCTAAGTGGAACAGAACCCATTCTACAGCAATTTCCCTGACATGGAGTCAGATTTCAGAAATGTTGGCCCCTGATCTGGAGTCAGTTAAAAGGCCACTGTTATTGCTATGAGTATACGGACACTGCTTACGTCTTCCCCTGGATGCCTTTACGTGATGACGATTTGAATGGGGTCGATTGCGCGTTCACAGGCACTATAAATTAAAAAACCCTGTAGCTAGTAAGTCTTTTGGAGCTGCGTTATGCGCGTGGAGGACACCGACCCGCACCTGTTCCAAGCATTAGTTTTGGGAGTAATCTTTCTCCGGTCATGTTAAGACTCGTTATAGGAGTTAAAAACATCATATGGTAGTTGATTTAAAGGGTTTTATAGCAATTTATATCCGTTTAGTGCGATTTTGGGACATTTATTTCTGAAACGCTGTGAATCGCCGGGCACGCTTCCAGTTCGTGCTGAACGCAGTTGGCATTTCCACATGGCAAGAGGACAGCTTTCCACCAAAAGACGATTAGACCCAAGAAAGGATCCTTTGCCCAAGATACTGATGGAAGAACAGCTCAAAGTAGGACATTTTTATTATGATAAATCGTGTTTCTGTCGAAAAATGTTAGTGGCTTAGGACGCCATGTTTTTTGACGTAGCTTCGCTTGGCGCAAACTGTATTGAAAAGTAAGGATAATTAAAAAAATGTAATTCCGCGATTGTATTAAGAATTAAATTGTCTATCAATCGATGTCCACCCTATATTTTTTAGTCACGTTTATGAGTATTTATGTATAAGAGTAGATCACTGTCTAATATGGCGCACGGACATTTTCTCACCAGCTGGGCTACTTTCCCCATTGTCTAACCATGATTTTGGTGGCTAAATATGCACATTTTCGAACAAACTGTATATGCATGTTGTAATGTGATGTTACAGGGGTGTCATCTGAAGAATTCTGAGAAGGTTAGTGAAAAAAATAATATATTTTGGCGATGTTGACGTTATCGCTCACTTTGGCTAGAATTAATGCTGGGGTAATGTTTGCACCTGTGCTATGCTAATATAACGATTTATTGTGTTTTCGCTGTAAGACACTTAGAAAATCTGAAATATTGTCTGTATTCACAGGATCTGTGTCTTTCGATTAGTGTATGCTGTGTATTTTTACGAAATGTTTGATGATTAGTAAGTAGGTAAACACGTTGCTCTATGTAGTTATTCTAGTCCATTTGTGACGGTGGGTGCAATTGTAACCTATGACATCTACCTGAAATATGCACATTTTTCTAACAAAACCTATCCCATACCATAAATATGTTATCAGACTGTCATCTGATGAGTTTTTTTATTGGTTAGGGGCTATAAATATCTTAGTTTAGCCGAATTGGTGATAGCTACTGGTGTTGGTGGACAAATAAAAGATGGTGGATTATGCTAATGTGTTTTTAGGTAATAGATGTACATCTTTACATATTGTGTCTTCCCTGTAAAACATTTAAAAAATCGGACATGTTGGCTGGATTCACAAGATCTGTGTCTTTCATTAGCTGTATTGGACTTTAATGTGTGAAAGTTAAATATTTAAAAAAAATATTTTTTTTGAATTTCGCGGCTCTGCCTTTTCAGTGGGGGTGGGGGGGAGTGCAGCTAGCGGCACCCTCAGCCTAGACAGGTTAACAATCATTTCAGCTTTCTGCCAATATCAGATAAGTCTATGTCCTGGGAAATGTTCTTGTTATGACCTTTGGACTCATCCATTACTCGTGTTTCTTGGCCCAATCAAGTCTTTTCTTCTTGTTGGTGTCTTTTAGTAGTGGTTTCTTTGCAGCAATTCGACCATGAAGGCCAGATTCACGAAGTCTCCTATGAACAGTTGATGTTGAGATGTGTCTGTTACTTGAACTCTGTGAAGAATTTATTTGGGCTGCAATCTGAGGTGCAGTTAACTCTAATGAACTTATCCTCTGCAGCAGAGGTAACTCTGGGTCTTCCTTTCCCGTAGCGTTACTCATGAGAGCCAGTTTCATCGTAGCGCTTGGTGATTTTTGCGACTGCACTTGAAGAAACTTTCAAAGTTCTTGAAATGTTCCGGATTGACTGACCTTCATGTCTAAAAGTAATGATGGACTGTCATTTATCTTTGCTTATTTGAGCTATTCTTGCCATAATATGGACTTGGTCTTTTACAAAATAGGGCTATCTTCTGTATACCACCCCTACCTTGTCACAACACAACTGATTGGCTCAAACGCATCAAGGAAATATATTCCACAAAATAACTTTTAAAAAGATAAACCTGTTAATTGAAATGCATTCCAGGTGAGTATATCATGAAGCTGGTTGAGAGAATGCCAAGAGTGTGCAAAGCTGTCATCAAGGCAGCTTTGACTACTGAAGAATAACACTTTTTTGTTTACTACATGAAGACCGATTTTCGGGATGTCTCATGGTCTGACAAACATCGCTCCATCACTTTCACCTTTCACCACAGATGTGGAAGAGCAACATCGGCGGAGGTTGTAGATTGAGAAATATCTAGCTTAAAATGACAGATTTTTATGGTGATTTTGTCAATTTCTGTGGGAGTACGAACATTGACTCACACACAATTTCTGTATATTACATTTACAACCTCTCATATTTGCATGAATCCATAATTAATGTATGTATTCATAAGATTATGGATCCCATTATGATCCAGATAGAATAATAATGTGAAATAGAGAAACATTTATGATCTTATTATGGGTGCTAAAGAGCACGCTGAAGACCTGTGTGACTTAGTTCAATGCTACACTACATCCAAAGTGGTTTGTCCATGTCCCCCACTCATTTAACAACCTCCAAATCACTGGGAGGATATATTGCTGGAGTGATCCCGGACTTTTTCAACAATAGGGATAACGTACACAGAAGACAGCAATGCTATAAACCTGCCTATCTCATTCGCTCACTAAGGCTAGCGAACGCAGCCCCACTCTCTTACACACTAGCACACAGTGCCTGGCTGTGAATTGTCCTCCTACTCCTACCACCTACACATTAAATAGGCTATTGAGAGAGGGGAGCCTCTTCCGTTTGTGTGGGGTTAGCAACTGGAAGAAAATATGAAAAGCCGACTAAAAGAGCTTCAAACATGATTCTTGTTGCTGTGGGGTTGCACTGTGGCCTTCGGCGATGGTATTTAGGCAGTATGAAATACGTATTTCCATTTCATTCAACATGCTGTCTCTCTCGCTACTATATGTGATGCATCGACTTAAATCATGTATTTATAAAGTGTAGAATAAAAGCTGTGTGCATATTGGAGATTAGATGATAACCTGCTGAGAAGAAACAATCTCCAATCAAATGAACCCATACGTGTCTTGATATGGCTCTCGCGTCCATTCATAAATCAATTCTCATTCCTCAGCATGCTCATCTTTAGTTTAGGAGAATATTGCAGTGCTGCATGTTTCGCAAAATACAGTACACTCTTAGAAAAAAGGGTTACAAAAGGGTTCTTCGGCTGTCCCCATAGCATAACCCTTTTTGGTTCCAGTTAGAACCCTTTTGGGTTCCATGTAGAACCCTCTGTTGAAAAATATTCTACATGGAACCAAAAGGGTTCTACCTGCAACTAAAATGGGCTCATCAAAGTCTCCTCCTATGGCAGGGTTCCCCAACTTGCAGCCCGCATGGGACCTCACTGAGGACCTTCTGTGACGAGGAGGTTATTGTTTTGGCCCGGATGAAGACAAGCTGCAATCAGAAAAACTAAGTACCAATTCATTGTTCTGATGGTCGAGCATTGTTTGAAATGAAGTTGTAGGGGATGGAACAAATTAAAAAGCAATAAGCGTAATTAGCACCACAAAATCGCAAGCGAGCGAGTGAGCGAGAGCCATCCGAAAAATGAATTCTGATTTCAATGTAGCAAATTGCCTCCTTAGATCATATTCCTGAGAGAGAGAGAGAGAGAGAGTGAGAGAGGTTATACTCCCTGATTTGTGAACATTGTTTTGTGCATTTTTTCCCAGTTATGGTTTTGCTTCCAATGAATTCAAATTAACCTGTCTAGGATCAGCGTGGCGCTAGCGGCACTCCCCCCCCCCCCCCACTGAAAAACCAGTGCCGCGAAATTCAAAAAAAATATTTTTTTAAAATATTTAACTTTCACACATTAAAGTCCAATACAGCTAATGAAAGACACAGATCTTATGAATCCAGTCAACATTTCCGATTTTTAAAATGTTTTACAGGGAAGACACAATATGTAAAGATGTACATCTATTACCTAAAAAACACATTAGCATATTCCACCATCTTTTATTTGTCCACCAACACCAGTAGCCATCACCAATTCGGCTAAACTAAGATATTTATAGCCCCTAACCAACAAAAAAACTCATTAGATGACAGTCTGATAACATATTTATGGTATGGGATAGGTTTTGTTAGAAAAAAGTGCATATTTCAGGTATATGGCATAGTTTACAATTGCACCCACCATCACAAATGGACTAGAATAATTACAATGAGCAACGTGTTTACCTAACTACTAATCATCAAACATTTCGTAAAAATACACAGCATACACGAATCGAAAGACACAGATCCTGTGAATACAGACAATATTTCAGATTTTCTAAGTGTCTTACAGCGAAAACACAATAAATCGTTATATTAGCTTAGCACATAGCAATTAGCAGCCCAGCATTGATTCTAGCCAAAGTGAGCGATAAAAGTCAACATCGCCAAAAGATATTAATTTTTTCACTAACCTTCTCAGAATTCTTCCGATGACACTCCTGTAACATCACATTACAACATGCATATACAGTTTGATCGAAAATGTTTATATTTAGCCACCAAAATCATGGTTAGACAATGTGAAATGTAGACAAGCTGGTAAAGAAAACGTCCTTGCGCCACTTAGACAGTGATCTACTCTTATACATAAATACTCATAAACGTGACTAAAAAATATAGGGTGGACAGGGATTGATAGACAATTTAATTCTTAATACAATTGCGTTATTACATTTTTTAATTTATCCTTACTTTTCAATACAGTTTGCGCCAAGCGAAGCTACGTCAAAAAACATGGCATCCTAAGCCACTAAAATGTTTCGACAGAAACACGATTTATCATAATAAAAATGTCCTACCTTGAGCTGTTCTTCCATCAGTATCTTGGGCAAAGGATCCTTTCTTGGGAGAAATCGTCTTTTGGTGGAAAGCTGTCCTCTTGCCATGTGGAAATGTCAACTACGTTCGGGATGAACTGAAAAGCGTGACCAACTTTTCACATCGTTGCAAAAATAAATGTCCCAAAATCGCACTAAACGGATATAAATTGCTATAAAACGCTTTAAATTAACTACTTTGTGATGTTTGTAACTCCTATAACGAGTGAAAAGATGACCGGAGAAATATAACAGGCTAAACTAACGCTTGGAACAGGAGAGGGTCGGTGTCTTCCACGCGCGTTACGCAGCAAGAAAAGACTTGCTAGCTAAAGGTTTTTTTCATTTGTAGGGCCTGTGAACGAGCAATCGAGCCCGTTGGAATCGTCATCACGTAAAGGCATCCAGGGGAAGACGTAAGAAGTGTCCGTATAGTCATAGCAACGACAGTGCCCGTTTAAATGACTTCAGAAAAGTGGCCAACGTTTCTCAAATCTGACTCCATGTCAGGGAAATTGCTGTAGAATGGGCTCTGTTCCACTTAGAGACAAAATTTCAACTCCTATAGAAACTATAGACTGTTTTCTATCCAATAATAATAATAATATGCATATTGTACGATCAAGGATTTTGTGGGAAGCCGTTTAAAAAATTAGCCACATTAGCATAAATAGTCTAAACAGCGCCCCCATCCCCAACAGGTTAAGAGGAACACACAATCTTCACAGTTTTTTTATTTCAACCTGGTGTAAGGTCTGTCGTTCTCCTCTTCCTCGGACGAGGAGAGGAGAGAAGGATCATCAGACCAATACGCAGCATTCGGGAAATAAGCCATATCTTTATTATAAACGACGATGGCAACACGAAAAACAAAACACCTTCAAAATTACAAAACTAGAAAACGACGTAGACGGAAAAACCTGAACATGAACTTACTTAACTAAAACGTAAAACTCACGGACAGGAACAGACTACATCGAAACGAAACGAACAACCGAACAGTCCCGTATGGTGCAAGACATAACATAGATACGGAACACAATCACCCACAAACAAACAGTGAGAACACCCTACCTAAATATGACTCTTAATTAGAGGAGAACGCAAAACACCTGCCTCTAATTAAGAGCCATACCAGGCAACCAAAACCAACATAGAAACAGATAACATAGACTGCCCACCCAAAACACATGCCCTGACCTAAACACATACAAAAAACAACATAAAACAGGTCAGGACCGTTACAGAACCCCCCCCTCAAGGTGCGAACGCCGGGCGCACCAGCACAAAGTCCAGGGGAGGGTCTGGGTGGGCAGTTGACCACGGTGGTGGCTCCGGCTCTGGACGCTGTCCCCACACCACCATAGTCACTCCCCGCTTCTGTCTTCCCCTCCCAATGACCACCCTAAAACTAACATCCCCTAAATTAATGGCCAGCACCGGGAGAAGGGGCAGCACCGGGACAAGGGGCAGCACCGGGACAAGGGGCAGCACCGGGACAAGGGGCAGCACCGGGACAAGGGGCAGCACCAGGATAAAGACCAGCACCGGGATAAGGGGCAGCACCGGGATAAGGGGCAGCACCGGAACAAGGGGCAGCACCGGAACAAGGGGCAGCACCGGAACAAGGGGCAGCACCGGAACAAGGGGCAGCATCGGGACAAGGGGCAGCACCGGGACAAGGGGCAGCACCGGTACAAGGGGCAGCACCGGGATAAGGGGCAGCACCGGGACAAGGGGCAACACCGGGACAAGGGGCAGGTCCCGGCTGATATACTCAGGCAGATCCTGACTGAACGGCTCTCGACGCTCATGGCTGGCTGACGGCTCTCGACGCTCATGGCAGGCTGACGGCTCTCGACGGTCATGGCAGGACGGCTCTGGCTGGTCATGGCAGGACGGCTCTGGCTGGTCATAGCAGGACGGCTCTGGCTGGTCATGGCAGGACGGCTCTGGCTGGTCATGGCAGGACGGCTCTGGCTGGTCATGGCAGGACGGCTCTGTAGGGAGGAGAAGGAGAGACAGCCTGGTGCGTGGTCTAGGCACTGGCTGCGCTGGAGAGGAGGAAACAGCAGGAGAGAGAACCCGGAGAGACAGCCTGGTACGGGGGGCTGCCACCGGAGGACTGGTACATGGAGGTGGCACCGGGTCTACCGGACCGTGAAGGAGGACACGTGCTCTTGAGCACCGAGCCTCCCCAACCCCACCAGGTTGAATGGTCCCCGTAGCCCTGCCAGTGCGGCGAGGTGGAATAGCCCGCACTGGGCTATGCAGGCGAACCGGGGACACCACCTGTAAGGCTGGTGCCATGTACGCCGGCCCGAGGAGACGTACTGGAGGCCAGATACGTTGGGCCGGCTTCATGACATCCGGCTCGATGCCCAACTTAGCCCTCCCAGTGCGGCAAGGTGGAATAGCCCGCACTGGGCTAAGCACGCGTACTGGGGACACCGTGCGCTTTACCGCATAACACGGTGTCTTACCAGTACGACGCCTTCTACCTCCACGGTAAGCACGGGGAGTTGGCTCGGGTATCCTACCCGGCTTTGCCACACTCCTCGTGTGCCCCCCCCCCCCAAGAAATTTTTTGGTCTGACTCACGGGCTCCCAACCGCGTCGACGCGCTGCCTCCTCATACCAGCGCCTCTCAGCCTTCGCTGCTTCCAACTCCTCCTTGGGACGGCGATATTCCCCTTGCTGAGCCCAGGGTCCTCTACCGTCCAGGATCTCCTCCCAAGTCCAGGAGTCCTTGTTGCTCTGTTGAGCATTCCCTTGCCGCTTGGTCTTAGCGTGGTGGGTGATTCTGTAAGGTCTGTCGTTCTCCTCTTCCTCGGACGAGGAGAGGAGAGAAGGATCATCAGACCAATACGCAGCATTCGGGAAATAAGCCATATCTTTATTATAAACGACGATGGCAACACGAAAAACAAAACACCTTCAAAATTACAAAACAAGAAAACGACGTAGACGGAAAAACCTGAACATGAACTTACTTAACTAAAACGTAAAACTCACGGACAGGAACAGACTACATCGAAACGAAACGAACAACCGAACAGTCCCGTATGGTGCAAGACATAACATAGATACGGAACACAATCACCCACAAACAAACAGTGAGAACACCCTACCTAAATATGACTCTTAATTAGAGGAGAACGCAAAACACCTGCCTCTAATTAAGAGCCATACCAGGCAACCAAAACCAACATAGAAACAGATAACATAGACTGCCCACCCAAAACACATGCCCTGACCTAAACACATACAAAAAACAACATAAAACAGGTCAGGACCGTTACACCTGGTAAAACTTTTGTACCGTTTAACAACCACAACTATTATCCCTTGTTTCGCTCTCTACCTTAACATCTCTCCTTTCAAATTCATCTATCCCTCCTATCTGTGCCTCATAGGCTAACACTACAAAGGGACTCCAGACACTTTCAAATATCTTCCACTGATCTCCTCCTGCAGAGACTGACCCACGTGGGATCCCTCTACTAATCACTTTCCAGAACCACTCTGGGGCAGGAAGGCAGAGCAATAAAGAGAGCCCCTGGCTTTACTCAGGCCTTACCGGGCCTCTGTACCTCTGTCTCTGCCTTAGCAGTGAGAGACAGAAAGGGGCTTCAAAGTGGGTTTGAAATCGCCTTTTGTCAATCTATAGAATATTATCCTTCAGTCTTACCATCCTACTGTCCATCTGTTGACCTACAATGTGAGCATTATAGGAAAATATAACTGGAAAATCACCTTAATGCATTGTACATTGTGTTTCATTTTCTCGCCAAAGTAAACGGTGGTGGATGTTGTTTTACCTCCACTATCTCCCATAGGGTGTAATATGTAGAGGAATCTGATGAATGCAGGAGCCCAGAGAGGCTGTCAATGGTGTGCGTACTGGGAGCGGAGTCAGGTGCAGCAAGCAGAGAGTTGTGAACAGGCGCACACGTTATTTAGGCAGGAGAAACCAACAGACGGACGCCACTGCGGCGAAACCTCCATCCAATATGCCAAAGTGCAAAAACGCGCAAACAGTCACAATAATAAAGTACAAACAAATAAACATACCTCGTGAATATAAAACACGGAATAAATGCACACCAGAAATAACGCGTCAAAAATGACACGTAACACGAAACAATCACACACAAAGACATGAGGGGGAAACAGAGGAATAAATACATGTAGTGTGATTGGGGAATGATAACCAGGTGTGCCGGGGACAAGACAAAACGAATGGATGAATGAAAAATGGAGTGGCGATGGCTAGAAAGCTGGTGACGTCGACCGCCGAACGCCGCCCGAACAAGGAGAGGAGCCGACTTCGGCGGAAGTCTTGACAGAGGCCAGTTTCTCGTAGATACTCCGAATTTACAATTACACATTTCATTACCATTTTACTTGCCTGTGTATCTTGGAGCATCTTCTGTTGTTGCATATACTCCCTGTACATAATCATGTGGGTCATGACAGGGGGAAAATGAAAACAGACAGGTGCAAGGGTAGGGGGGCAGTTGTAGGTTGACAGATGGTCCATGTTTCTGTTTGCACACACATGTCCATGTCCGTGCATGTATGTGTGCCAGCATTTCTGTTTGTGTGCATGCTGAGTGTGTGCTGTGCATGCACTGTATGTATGTGTGCCAGAATGCAGCAATATTTGTGCATGTATCTACATATGTGTGTGTTTGAGATTAAGATAGAGGTGAAAGCATTCAGTGATGGTGCCCACAAGGTTTTCCCTGCAGCACACAGCACTATAGTCTGGATCTCCTCTTCAGACTTGACTGACACTCTCCTCCGTGAGCCTGCCAAATCGAAATCATGAATTAATATTGTAGGCATATGTAACAATGACTTTCACAGATAAGACGGAGGGACGAGGTGAGTGCGATTAAGGGTGTGCACGTGTGTGCATTGAAGAGAGATATAGGAGAAGTGTGTGCTTGTGTGTGTGTGTGTGTGTGTGTGCGTGTGTGTGCCTGTGTGTGTCTGTGTGTGTGTGTGCGTGTGTATGTACAGTTGCATTCAATAAAAATGACATTCTCCCTACAATCAAAGATGGGAGAGTTTTGATACTGCTGTGGGGTTGCTTTGCTCCCTTTGGCAATAGGGGCCTTGAACGTACGCAAGGCATTATGAAATCAGCAGATAACCAGGTGTATTTTAGTCCAATGATCAACCTAGTGTCCAGAAACGGTATCACTGTTGAAGGTTGTGGACAACAACCCCAAACACACATCAAAAGCACGCAGGAATGGTTCAAGAAGAAATGCTGGAGTGTTCTGGAGTGGCCAGTGAAGAGTCCAGATCTGAATCACATCCGTAACCTATGGTTTGAGCTGATAACTGCAGTTGCTGTAGGGCACTGCTCAAACACTGAAAACATTTGAGTAGTTTGCTGCTGAAGATTGGGCTAAAAAGGCCAGTAGAAAATTGCAGCACGCTAAGTGATGACTACACAATGCATTTGTTGGCAGTTATCTTTGTCAAAAGCTGTGCAACCAAGTATTAGCTCCGGGGTTCAAATAATTTTGTCCAAGCCATGTCTTTATTTTCTGAATTAATTTTCTAAAATTAATTTTTTTTTAGATGAATTTCAACAAATTTCAGAAGAAATAGGGAATTTTTAAGAAATATGCAAGGGTATCACCATATTTAGCCATAACATATTTAGCCATAATGTGTGTGTGTGTGTGTGTGTGTGTGTGTGTGCGTGCGTGCGTGCGTGTGTGTGCATGTGGGTGTTTGTGTTTACCTGTGTGTGCGTGTGTGCACGTAGATGTCATAGAGTAGATGTCTCTGTGTGCATCTTTGTCGTTCTGTGTGTGTGCGCGTTCGTCGAGGGTACCATTCAAACCTCGAAGACTGAAGAGTGGGCCAAATTGCCAGTAAAAAGATGCAGCATGCCCATTGATGGCTACAATAAGCATTTGTTGGCAGTTACGTTGGTCAATGTCTGTATAACTAAGTACCAGCTCCGGGGTGCCAATCATTTTGTCCATGCCATGTCTTTATTTTCTCAATTAAAATTGTAAAATTAAGTTTACATAAATTGAATTGGTTCTGCAATGTTGAAAATCCAATAACAAGGTGTGGAGACGACAAATGTTTTTCAATTTCAAGTTATTTCAGAAGAAATAGGGAATTATTTAAGAAAAACGCAAGGGATTCAATATATTTTGGCCACAACTGTGTGTGTGTCATAGGGGCCTGCAGGTCTGACAGGTGGAAGATGTATCGCGGCATAGAGGAGAATGAGCATCCATTCATTTCAGGCTGAGGCTGGTCATTACCGAGGTAAGTATTGACATTGGAGGCATAGTGTTATTTTGATTGACTGCCTATTACAAGGTGTAATTAATGGATTAGAAGGTGCACAACTGTATACTTCAAGCCTTGGTACATCAGCAATTGATGAGGAGAGGGTTAGACCTGTGGGGCTTTTTTCCACAAGGTCACAAAAAGTTATATTTCTATATTAGCCAGGTCACACCAGATCCACTGCAGTATTAGACGTTTGTTCAAGTACCAAGGGCTGCAGGAAATGCCTTCAATACCGTCCACTGGGAGCAACGTGAGCACCTATTACTATCTAGTCGGCTCGCAGCTAGCGAGGGAGTTGTGGATAGGGATAGAGGAAGAGCTTGAGTCTAATCCATCAGTTAAAGCTAGATATACAGTATCAGGTTATTTTTGGGCTGCATCTCAATCCACCGCATCCGCCGATGCAACCCTTCCGCAGCTGCGGTGAAAGGTGGCAGAGCTAGAGCGGTGTTTGTCAGACCATGAGACATCCCAAAAAATTGGTCTTCTTACGAAAACATCAGTAGCATCCAAACTTTTTGGTCCCGTTTTTCTCTACGACCCCGACAAGCTTCGGGACTTGTCTGAAGTCAGTACATCCGATCTGCCAACTTCTGTCTATAGCGTCCAGACAGTTTGGGCTACAGACTAGTATGACCCCTATAGAAAGGTGAGACTCTCATGAACACGTACATGTAGCCGTGTACCAGTATTCAGACCCCTTGATTTTTTCCACAATTTGTTACATTACAGCCTTATTCTAAAATGGATTAAATAAACATTTTAACCGTCAATCTACAAACATTTCCCCATAATGACAAAGTGAAAACAGGTTTCTATACATTTTTGCCCAAAAAATATGTATTCTTTTTTTACATAAGTATTCAGACACTTTGCTATGAGACATGTAGGTAGAGTTAAAGTGACTATGCATAGATAATAAGCAGAGAGTAGAAGCAGGGGACCGGGGTGGTGGGGGAGGACAATGCAAATAGTCTGGGTAGTCCATTTGAATAGCTGTTCAGGAGTCTTATGGCTTGGGGGTAGAAGCTGTTAAAGCGTTCAGGTTAGAGTCCCGCTCCTTGAAAGCGGCAGCTCTACCCTTTAGCTCAGTGTGGATGTTGCCTGTAATCCATGGCTTCTGGTTGGGGTATGTATGTACGGTCACTGTGGGGACAACGTCATTGATGCACTTTTTGATGAAGCCATTGACTGATGTGATGTACTCCTCAAGGCCATCGGAAGAATCCCGGAACAAATACCAGTATGTGCTATCAAAACAGTCCTGTAGCTCAGCATCTGCATCATTAATCAGGTATGTATGGTAGTGTGGCCAGGCGGAAGCCACTCCTCAGTAAAAGGCACATGACAGCCCAATTGGAGTTTGCCAAAAGTAACCTAAATGACTCTCAGACCATGAGAAAGAAGATTATCTTAGCTGATGAAACCAAGATTGATCCCTAAAGTGAATCATAGTCTTGGAAGCATCATGCTGTGGAGATTTCTTTCAGCGGCAGGGACTGGGAGACTAGTCAGGATCGAGGGAAATAGGAACGGAGCTAAGTACAGAGACATCCTTGATGAAAACTTGCTCTAGAGCACTCAGGACCTCAGACTGAGGCGAAGGTTCAACTTCCAACAGGACAACAACCCTAAATCTTTGAATGTCCTTGAGTGGCCTAACCATATCCTGGTCTCTGGAGAGACTTGAAAATAGCTGTGCACTGACGCTCCCATCCTACCTGACAGAGCTTGAAAGGATCTTCAGAGAACAATGGGAGAAACTCCCCAAATACAGGTGTGCCAAGCTTGTAGCGTCACACCCAAGAAGGCTGTAATCGCTGCCAAAGTTGCTTCAACAAAGTACAGGGTCTGAATACTTATGTAAATGTGATATTTCTTTTTTTTTTATTTTGTATACATTTGCAAACATCTAGAAAAACCTGTTTTTGCTTTGTCATTATGGTTTATTGTATGTAGATTGATGAAGGAAAGAAACGATGTAATACTTTTTAGAATAAGGCTTTCATGTAACAAAATGTGGAAAAAGTCAAGGGGTCTGAATACTTTCCGAATGTGCTGTAAACTGTATATGGAGATAGTTTAGTTCCTAAAATAACTGGTTAAATTCCTTTATATACTGTATTTTTTAACTATCTGTTGTATGAAGCTGTTATTCAATGTATTTCTATGGGCTAATAGCAGTGAGGCCAAATTCAATGCTTTATCCCCCAAAAAATGTGTATTACATTTTTGTGATACCTTAATGGGTCCTAAAATTCTAGATAAAATACAAAATCCTTGGTATGAACCTCTTAAAACAATTCCATATGTTAGCTTAGTAAAAACCTAGACACCGCCACTGGCATAGACTCTTAAGGATTAAACCGCAAGCTATGGCCAAAGGACTGTGGGTTCAATCCCAGAGCTAGGCACTCGGTGTGAGAGATCTTGTGAGATCTTGGTGATCTGGACACACACATGGGTGAATGCTCACACACACAAAATAACATTCTAGATTACATTGTACGTCAGTGTGGGTAACATCTCCCCCTTCAGAAGCTCCAGCCTCTCTTTGTCTTTATTTACAGTATATTGCCCATGTTGATATGGGGAGAGGAATCATATTTCCAGTCTGATGCCCCCCCCCCCCCCCCCCCCTCTATTCATGTGGAAAAAATTACTAGGGTGACAATCCGGATCAAGAACCTTTGGAATCGCCTGAAAGCTTATGTTGATTGGCTGTTTGGGTAGTTAAACCATAAGCCCCCAGCCGGAACATTGAGCCACACAATTAGAAATGTGTAATTGCAACTGCCTTTTAGTGGGACAAGGCATGCCCATTTCAGCCGGTTACATAGAGACACATTTACTTAGTTTCATCTTTGGTCATAGCAAACAGTCCACTTGAGATGTTGTTTTCTGAAAATGTGCGCCGTTTTCTAATGATTAGGCCACCATGGCGAAGATGATCATCAACAAATAATCACTGTTTTTTTTCTGATGCTCTGTCAGCTGTCGGTTTGAGATTGCCTAAAATAAAGTTCAATGCCTGCTTTTTGATTAACATGTCAATCAGAATATAGAGTCAGAGTCTTTTGTTTATAGAGTCAGAGCCTTATCATTTACATTCTGGGTCAAACTACTCGTCTCCATTTTCCATGTCCTGTAGCTTGTAAGCCAGTGATTGTTGTATTTTTTTGACAATATGGAGCCAAGCTGAGTCGAGTTGTACCACCATAATTGCTGGATCTGTGCTTAGAAGGATAACATGAAAAATCAGATTTGAGTCAGCACAGTTCAGTGTGGGTCGGCCCAATAGTGTCAATCAGGTGTTACTTTGTTACTTTTTTGTTATCATCCTCTCATAATCCAGCCAACATATTCCCGTCCCCTAGCATTCACAGCCCTGCTTTTCGGGGGGGGGGGGGGGGGGGGGGTCTGGGGGTCACGGTGGGCTAGACACACTCATAAAACCATGCGTTTGGGATAGACAGGACTTTGTATGGGAATAATTTGAAATTGGCACTGGGGGGGGGGTTCAAGTGGAGGGGTGTAGGGAGGAAGGATTAGGGGGTAGGTGGAGTGTTGGTGAAGCTCAGTTGGCTGGTTCCTAATGGAACAATATGTTGAACTACACTGCTCAAAAAAAAGGGAACACTTAAACAACACAATGTAATTCCAAGTCAATCACACTTCTGTGAAATCAAACTGTCCACTTAGGAGGTCATTTTGCAGGGCTCTGGCAGTGCTCCGCCTTGCACAAAGGCGGAGGTAGCGGTCCTGCTGCTGGGTTGTTGCCCTCCTACGGCCTCCTCCACGTCTCCTGATGTACTGGCCTGTCTCCTGGTAGCGCCTCCATGCTCTGGACACTACGCTGACAGACACAGCAAACCTTCTTGCCACAGCTCACATTGATGTGCCATCCTGGATGAGCTGCACTACCTGAGCCACTTGTGTGGGTTGTAGACTCTGCCTCATGCTACCACTAGAGTGAGAGCACCGCCAGCATTCAAAAGTGACCAAAACATCAGCCAGGAAGCATAGGAACTGAAAAGTGGTCTGTGGTCACCACCTGCAGAATCACTCCTTTATTGGGGGTGTCTTGCTAATTGCCTATAATTTCCACATTTTGTCTATTCCATTTGCACAACAGCATGTGAAATTTATTGTCAATCAGTGTTGCTTCCTAAGTGGACAGTTTGATTTCACAGAAGTGTGATTGACTTGGAGTTACATTGTGGTGTTTAAGTGTTCCCTTTATTTTTCTGAGCAGTGTATGTTGTACTGTTCACTTATTACCCAGGGTAGCAGGAGTAGACGGGTAGGGGGTTAGGGAGCGGAGCGCTATGGGGGGCTGTTCCAGAGCAATTTTTCTTGCCCAAAAAGTTATCTCGTCCTTCACAAATAGCTGGGCATACTACCCCCCCCCCCCCCCCCCCCATTAGTAGTCACAGGGAAAAAAGAACAAGGGAGAGAAAGGAATATAGAGTAGACACCTGCATGTCTAATTTAACACATATTAGTCCACAGTCCTCTCGTGATGTACTGTACAGGCTCTGCGGTTTGTTTTATACGACACGTAAATTGCAATCCGTCACAGATGCGATACATTATGGATAATATCCAATGCAGTCTGAGAAGAACGTTACTGAGGCAAGCAGAATCCCTCCACAACGCCTCTGAGAGCATTAGCATTTCTCCCTGTGGGCAGAAATTGGTGTTTGAGGGTGAGAGAGAGCGAGAGAGAGAGTGAGAGAGGCCGAAGCCATTTTGGATTTCTTCAGACAAGAAGAGCCTTAGTTTTCAAGATTATTTTCAAAGTGCAATGTTATAGAAGGTTATAGATGTCATAAAATCAATTTCCCCCGAAAGATAAAAGAAAGCTAAACGTATTTTGCCTGTGATCAAAGCACTTTGTTTTTTTTTCTTTGTTCCTGGGTGGGTGTTGAGGGGTTGAGGCATGTCAGTTTACTGCATTTACAACCATGTGTTATGTATTGGGGGGGGGAAGACCCCATGGCATCCGGGTAAGGGGTTCTCCTACTGTGCCGGGTTACAAGGGCTCTCCGGCTCATTTCATGCACATCTCACCTCTCTCTAACCCAACTGCATTTTAATCAGAAAGTATTGTAGTGCATGCCTTCCCTTTGTCTTGCCCTTGGCATCTCTCTCTGACCTTTTCCCTCTGTCTACAGTTGAAGTTTGTGTGTGTGTGTGTGTGTGTTCGCGCATGCATGCGTTTAACTTCAACTGTAGAACGAGAGAAAAGGTATGCGCGAACAGACACACAAAGTTCCATTATGGTCACTGATCTTATAATCTGAAGTGTACAATCACCGCTCTCCATTCTGAAACTTCATCGGATACTTCAGGATATTGTCAATGAAGCCCTGTATCTACTTCCCTAGTGTCAGATGAACTTGTAGATACCATTTTTTATGTCTCTGCATGCAGCTTGAAGGAAGTTGTTTCCTATCGTTAGCGCAACTGCTAACTACCGTTAGTGCAATGACTGGAAGTCTATGGTAACTGCAAGCATGCAGTTTTATAGCACTGGCTCACAAAACCACCTTCAACTTCCTTGATACTGGATGCAGAGACATAAAAATGGTATCCATGAGTTCATCTGACTCTGGCGAAGTAGATAAAGGGTTTAATTGCCAAAATCCCGAAGTATCCCTGTAACCTATACCAACTTCTGATTGGTGGAAAGTTACTAACGACCTCTGTTCCAGTAATGGGAATGGTTGAGCATAATAGACAAAGGGAGACAGAGTAATCAGGGCTATGGTGACCGGGTTAATTTGAGCTGTCTCTCTCCCAGAGACAGGTAGTCTTTGAAATGTGACACTTCCTAGATATTATCTCATCTTCTCCGCCATAATGACATCTGTGGGCTCCTTTCCTATTATTTTCCAGAAATGTGACATCTAAAAATAACACAAACTATGTTGGGAATTAAGGGAGAAATTTGCATATATTTCCTGAGTGAGATCTAACTACCGGGATACGGCGGGGTTTAGGTCATATTGGACTGTCTTGTTCCGATGATTTTCATCTAATGTACATATACAGCAGTCTTTCTATTATAAGTATGCTTCAGATTAAAAAGGCTTTAAAACCTTCTGTTCATACCGTGGCTAAAATGCAAGACAAGAAAAATGTCCTCTCCATAATAATAACTTGATTTGCAGAAGAGACAGGGCATATTCTGTCTCGTGAAGAATTAATGAAAAGTGAAGAAAGGTCAAAGCAGCAATGAGTCTTAAGTTTTGGATCCCGAGTGGCGCAGCGGTCTAAGGCACTGCATCTCAGTGCAAGACGTGTCACTACAGTCCCTGGTTCAAATCCAGACTGTGTCACATCCAGCCGTGAATGGGAGACCCATAGGGCGGCGCACAATTGGCCCAGCGTCGTCTGGAGTAGGCTGTCATTGAGAGTAAGAATTTGCTATTAACTGACTTGCCTGGTAAAATAAAAGGTGATAATCGCGAGAGGCTCCCCCCATCTGAGCTTTTAAGGAGTATCAGCGTGGAACCATGGGACGCCACCCGAGACCTCACAACCACACAGGTCAATGCCATTAATGGCCTACTGTTGAAAGCAAAGCACTTCCCTAAAACGCAGGAGAAGAAATGTTATTCTCCCTCATTCATTCTGCCACTACTTCAGCCCCTGAGCGTGGTGGCTTGACTTTTTAAATCCACCAGCCCATCACTCTCCTTTTCCTCTATTTACCGGTCATGCTGAACACATTTTATTGTGGTCGCCGAGCAGTGCTGCCTTGAAACAAGGAAAGGAAAAGTAATGTATTGGGGTTTTGAGAAAGAAAAAAGAAAGACAGAGAGGACAAAGAAAAGGGCGGCCAAAAATGGTGGCTTTTAACCTGTCTGGGAACGGGGTTCCGCTAGCTTGGTAAATCAACATTTCTCAAACATACGTATTAGGCACCATTTTAAAGATACAATTATCGTTAAACCAGCCACAGTGTCTGATTTCAAAAAGGGTTTACAGCGAAAGCTCCAAAAACGATTATGTTAGCTCACAAAAAGCAAAAATATAGATAAAATGCATTACTAACTTTTGATGATCTTCATCAGATGTCACGCATAGGACTTCATGTTACACAATACATGTATGTTTTGTTCGATAAAGTGAATATTTATATAAAAAAATCTCATTTTACATTGGCGTGTTATGTTCAGTAGTTCCAAAACATGCAGTGATTATGCAGAGAGCCACATCAATTCACAGAAATACTCATAATAAAATTGATAATAGATACAACTACATACATGGAACTTTAGAAAAACTTCTCCTTAATGCAACCGCTGTGTCACATTTTTTTTTTTTACTTTACGGAAATAGCATAATCTGAGTACGGCGCTCAGAGCCCAAAACGGGCCAAAGATATACCCGCCATATTGTGCAGTCAACATTAGTCAGAAATAGCATTATAAATTTTCACTTACCATTGATGATCTTCATCAGAATGCACTCCCAGGAATCCCAGTTCCACAAAAAATCTTTGATTTGTTCGATAAAGTTCATAATTTATGTCCAAACACCTCCTTTTGTTAGGGCGTTTAGTAAACAAATCGAAACTCACGAGGCGCGGGCAAGTCCAGCGGAAATGTCGGAGGAAAATTCCAAAAACGTATATTACTGGTCGTAGAAAAATATCAAACGATGTATAGAATCAATCTTTAGGATGTTTTTATCATAAATGTTCAATAATGTCCCAACCGGAGAAGTCTTTTGTCTGTAGAGAAGCCATGGAATGAGAGCTACTTCTCACATGAACGAGCGTCAAGAGTTTGTGGCACTCTGCCAGACCACTGACTCAAAGAGCCCTTATGAGCACCTCCTTTACAATAGAAGCCTCAAACAAGTTTCTAAAGACGGTTGACATCTAGTGGAAGCCGTAGGAAGTGCAAAATGTCCCCATAGACACTCTGTATTCGATAGGCCAAGCTTTGAAAAACTACAAACCTACATGACCATATGAGTTCTGTTATACTCACAGACATCATTCAAACAGTTTTAGAAACTTCAGAGTGTTTCCTATCCAAATCTACTAATTATATGCATATATTAGTAGCTGGGACTGAGTAGCAGGCAGTTTACTCTGGGCACCTCTGGGCACCTTATTCATCCAAGCTACTCAATACTGCCCCCAGCCATAAGAAGTTAAGCCTCATAACTGACTGAGGTAGGCAGCGTTTTTTTCCCATATAGGTCTAGGCTCCGAAGAAATGGACTCCAATTAACCTCTAACGAGCCTCTACCCCGGATCCGGGAGCACCCCCCACCCCCCCCACACGGATTAGCATCGCTAGCATAGCATCACAACTAAATAGTAGCATCTAAATATCATTAAATCACAAGTCCAAGACACCTAATGAAAGATACAGATCTTGTGAATAAAGCCACCATTTCAGATTTTTACAATGTTTTACAGGGAAGACACAATATGTAAATCTATTAGCTAAACACGTTAGCAAAAATCACAATTTTTCTTTGTCCACCATTTTCTCTCAACACCAGTAGCTATCACCAATTCGGCTAAACTAAGATATTGATAGCCACTAACCAAGAAAAAACCTCATCAGATGACAGTCTGATAACATATTTATGGTATAGGATAGGTTTTGTTAGAAAAATGTGCATATTTCAGGTAGATATCATAGTTTACAATTGCACCCACCGTCACAAATGGACTAGAATAAATACATAGAGCAACGTGTATTACCTAATTACTAATCATCAAACATTCGTAAAAATACACAGCATACACTAATCGAAAGACACAGATCCTGTGAATACAGACAATATTTCAGATTTTCTAAGTGTCTTACAGCGAAAACACAATAAATCGTTATATTAGCATACCACATACGCAAACGTTACCCGAGCACTGATTCTAGCCAAAGAGAGCGATAACGTATCATCGCCAAAATATATTAATTTTTCCACTAACCTTCTCAGAATTCTTCCGATGACACTCCTGTAACATCATATTACAACATACATATACAGTTTGTTCGAAAATGTGCATATGTAGCCACCAAAATCATGGTTAGACAATGACAAAAGTAGCACAGCTGGTCAGAAAATGTCGTGCACCATATTAGACAGTGATCTAGTCTTATACATAAATACTCATAAACTTGACTAAAAAATATAGGGTGGACAGCGATTGATAGACAATTTAATTATTAATACAATCGCGGAATTACATTTTTTAAATTATCCTTACTTTTCAATACAGGTTGCGCCAAGCAAAGCTACATCTAACAAAATGGCAGAACGTGCGTTTGACATTTTTCTACAGAACAAGGATTTATCATCTTAAATATTTCTTACTATGAGGCGATCTTCCATCAGATTCTTGGGCAATGAATCCTTTCTTGGGTCTAATCTTCTTTTGGTCGAAAGATGTCCACTTGTCCGTCGAAATGCTCACTAACGTACGACCGGGACCCCGAAACGTGCCCGGAGCTTCAAAGTCTATTACAAAGCAATGCCTCAAAATCGCACTAAACGGATATAAATTGCTATAAAACGGTTTAAATTAACTACATTATGATGTTTCTAACACCTATAACGAGTAAAAACATGACCGACGTTATATTACTGGCTAAACCAAGACTTGGAAAAAGGCCAGTCAGATATCCTTCTTGCATTGAGCGCAGACTCCAAAGGAATCCTACTTCCGGTCTTTGGTCATTTATAGAGCCTGTGATTGCGCAATAGACTCCATTCAAATTGTCATCACTTACTGACATCTAGTGGAAGGCGTGGGCAGTGTTTGTATCTCATAGGATTAACAGAGACTTTAAAAACTGATCTGGAACCAGAGGCCAAGATGTCTAAATCTCACACACTGGGAGGAAAAGTGCTGTAGAATGAGTTCTGTTTCACTCAGAGACATAATTCAAACGACTATAGAAACTAGAGAGTGTTTTCTATCCAATAATAACAATACTATGCATATTGTACGAGCAAGAATTGAGTACTAGGCAGTTTAATCTGTAGAGTTAATTATGCTAATGCGAAATAGCACCCCCTATAGTTGCAAGAAGTTAAGCCCTCTTGTTCAAATGAATTGCTTGACTGGTGTAGGTTTTCTCCATCTGTTGGTTTTTGGACAAGGACATCCTGGCAGGCCAAACCCTCCCCTATCCCGGACGATACTGGACCAATTGTGCGTTGCCTCATAGGTCTCCCGGTTGCGGCCGGCATAGGTGTCGAACCAGCATCTGTAGCATCTGTAGCAAAGCAGAGAATGCATTTGACTGTTAGGGCTTTCAGGAGGAACTGATAATTGCGTGTCAATTCATAAACCATTTGCCATGGAATCGCTTCCCAACTCTTTTGCAATCTATATGGCACTCCATCAATAATAATACTTAGAGGATTGTGGCGGGGTGAGGAGTACTGGAAAGGTGTGACTTTCAGGTTGTAATAGGCTATAAGTATACAACAGATCGCCGATTGTCCTCACTTTGATTAAAAAATAAACTATATACTGGAGATTATTTGGTTTTTAAATAATGTAAAGTGAGCGAGAAAAAGGCTATTCTTGAACATGGGGTGAGACATTGTTACTAATTTGTAAATAAAGCCAGTTTGTTATTTAGAAATATTTATTTCTGTTTTTAGAGGGAGAGAAACCAAAAGCCTACCGTCGCCTCATGGGTCTCCAGCACGGGTGTTGAACCAGCATCTGTAGCAAAACAATTTACACTGTAATGCAGTGTTTCAGACCGCTGTGCAACTCGGGCACTGCACAATGTAACTGGTAGTACTACAGTGAGAGCCAAATAATCCTAACATTTCCACACCCTAACTGTAGTCTAAGTTTCTCTTAGAATAAAAACCTTAGTGAAACAACAGTTTTAGTAAGTAATACAGAAGTTGTGCACAATTATCAGTTTCGATTTGGTTTATGTCGCCCATTCATTGTCAGAGACGCAGTAGTGCCTTGGTACCCAAAAACATAGTCAGTGCTCTGACTCCCCCTTGCGCTGGTCTGAAGCAATGAAGTAATGACACAGGGTACCGTACTAAACCACAAATTACCTCTATGTCCCGCAGCATAATCACAAAACTTTTAGCTGAGCAACCACTGTAGATCAGAATTAAAACGTTGTAATGCAACAAAATCTGAAAATATCCAAGAGGGGTGAATACGTATGACGGGCACTTACAGTATGTTGTAATATGCTTAGTCTACTTGACCAATATATTGCATAGAGAGTTAGAAACTCTAACATCTTCCATTCTGCAGAACACCTTCCCTTGCCAGATAAAGTGCAACCACAATTCAACTCTTTCACCATAGTTTTCAGTAGTATTATTTTGAATGGCTACATCATTGCCGCCAGGGAAATAGAAGTAAAAAAAAAACAGTCTAAGCTAATTTTTCATGGAGAAGAGCCTCGCCACAAATGCCTTGCCGTGTATCCCTCTGATAAGTGAATTACCTCATAACGTTACCCTGCAGCAACATGGCAGCTTCCTCTCAGCTCAGACGATACAGGAAGTGGAAGAGAAAACAGGACTCCTACACTATCAGGCTTTACACTAATGCTAATTACCTCACCCCCATTATCTCACATACCGTAACATACACCTCCAAAGGGCACCCTTTTCCCAATTTAGTAAACTACTAAATTGGGCTCTGGTCAAAAGTAATGCACTACATTGGGAATATGGTGCCAATTTGAGAAACAACCCCCGGTGATGACTACGACACATAAACCCCTAAAGTTTCACTATCAACACAGAGCTCATTAGCATAATTGGTTACACAGCGGAGAGATGAGAGAGGCTGAATGAAGAGGTAGAGTTTTTGAGTGAGATAACTGTTTATCTGTTGATAAAACTGCTCAAGGAGAGAGGGGAAAGAATACAGATTTATTAGCAGCATCTTCAATGCATGGCCTTGTAGGGTGATAAAACATTTGAAAGAGGTGGTATTTAATATACTTGGCTGTGAAACGTTTACAGTAGTAAATGTTGTCATTTCCCCGGGACGCGTCATGTTCTACATCCTCTTACTATAATGAGTTGGCAGTCAGCCAATCACGTCACACGTTGGTCCCCACTGTACCTTGTAGCCATGAATCCGGGGGAATCCCATTTGCGTGACAACGGTTGGACATGTAAGGCACAAGGAGGAACTTACTTACAAGTCCATCCAGGTCTTTGTATGGCATCGACAGCTGCGGTTGAATGCAACAAATCACACGTTAACATTACATGACAATTTAGACATTTAGCAGACTCTCTTATCCAGAGCGATTTACAGGAGCAATTAGAGTTAAGTGCCTTGCTCAAGGGCACACAGATTTTCACCTAGTCGGCTCGGGGAATTAAACTGCCTGCCCACCACTGATTTGTTGGGAATACTGGAATCAACTCGTCTTAATTGTATGTATAGTGTCCCTCACCTTTGCCTCAAAGATATAGAGATAATCTAAGTGACATCGAAGTGGAAAAGATCCACCAATCTAGATAGCTGTCTTATCCCGGCAATGGACTACAAACTCTCAACACCTGCACGTATTCAAGGGAAGAATATCAATTGCATTTCCTTGATTCCTCATGTGCTCTCTCCTCACTTCCTTCTCAAAGCCCATTGGATGAGAAGGTCAGAGGTCCCTGGAAGTGCAATTCGATTCAATGAAGGAAATGCATTAGAGATCCTACACAACACTGGATGCTACTGTATAGTATCCCTATAGCCCTGAAACATGCCTACGGACATGTAGACATTATCCTGTAACGTCAGCATGGCAAAGCTCACAGATAGTAGTAATACACTCCCATTACTGCGCTAAAGGACTCATTAACTCTCCCCTGAGAGAGGTGATGTGTAAAGAGCAGGTAGCACACCCCTGTTGAGGTGTGATTATTTTTCTCTTTATTTAACTAGGCAAGTCAGTTAAGAACAAATTCTTATTTCCAATGATGGCTTAGGAACAGGGTTACCTGCCTTGTTCAAGGGCAGAATGACATATTTTACCTTGTCAGCCCGGGGATTCGATCTTGCAACCTTTCAGTTACTAGTATAACGCTAGAACCACTAGGCTACCTGCCTTCCTTCTGCTTTGAAAAGTTTGAGGGGGGGAGACATCACATACAAACCCCTTCCCTGGCTTGTTCTCAATGAGTAATAAAGTGGTGTTGGTACAAAAAGTCAAAAGCGCCAGCAGACGAAAGCAAAACAAACAAGTCCTAATGAGCATCATTTAAAGCAACCTGGAAAGTCAGAGTCTGCACATCGAAGTGAGATGAGAAAAACAAAGGACACGCACATTCATTTTTCACTTTATTACAGTGCAGCTTTTAAGTCTAATAAGAGGAGAGTATTAAAAGGAGAGTGCTTTTATGCAGGATCTTTGAACAGGAGTTCTAGCGTGTATCATTACTATCCTCTGCTTGTGAGAAGTGTGAACTGCAGATGGAAAAGTTGAGGTGGCAACTTTATCTTTACTACTTTGTCCTCATTACCTAAAGGCGTTTGGTCATCTGTAACACAAAAGGTCATGTCGTTGTACACTCATTTGTCAAGCTGTACCCCTTGTTCAAGTTCCAAGTTATATTGACTGAAACAGTGAACAGGTATTTTATGTTAATCCATGTTCTCTCTCTCTCTCTCCTAACCTCTATCTTCTTCTCCCATTTTTCTATTGTCCTGCTTTTCGAAAGGTTTTTCATGTTGTAGTATCAAAACAGTCCTGAGGTTTCAGTGTCCCGTGCAACACTAGTAGAGACAGACTCAGCAGATCCAGACGACAGCTCATGAAGCAGGCACTAGGCAGGCCTCAGTAACAGTCCAAAAGACTGCTGATGGAAAATGTACTACTGTAAGACAGTTGGGAATTTACTAGGGGTTGCAGATGATCTTTAGTTCTTTATACTTTTGTTTCTCGATCTCTCTTCCGCTTGCCGTCTTTGCTCTACATCTTCTGCCCTTCTCCTCTCTCTCTCTCTCCTCCTCCCTTTCCCTCTGTCCCTCTCGCTTCGTCGGTGTCCAGATAACCCAATGGAGCCATATCGGCACCCGGCTGCTGAATGATAAGTCTCTCCCGTCTCCGTTCTCTCTCCCGCTTTGCCCCTCTATTTGAATGAAAAATATATCTTGCATTTAATGAATTACATATCTATTTCCTGTCTATGTTATTTTATTTCAGCTGACACCATATCTGATGCTTGTAGTTCCGTTTATGCTACCTCGATTTGAAATGGAGCTTGCGTATGTCTGAGTATTTAGTGTTCTCCTGCATCTTATGCTGAGCGACGCAGGATAACACTAAGAAGAACTCAGACAGACGCTAGCTCCATTTAAAATGTAGGCGACCGCATCAAGGAGAAAGGCCTTTCGACAATCAATTTAGCCCCTTCCTTTTAAATTAGCACACAGCCTAGGCTAGGGCTAGCCGTGAAGAATTGATGGCCTGTCAACGGGAGGGGAGAGCCGTGTGGTGCCTCGTTCCACGGGGATAGCTTATGTGTTTAAAAGCATGGCGGGTGGGTTGGTGGGTATGCACATGGATAACAGCACTGAGCCTTTTCTAAAATGTTGGAGAACACATTTGGAGGGATCTTAGACCATTCCTCCATATAGAATCCTTCCAGATCCTTGATGTCCTTCGTCTGTGCTTATGGACTGCCCTCTTCAATTAAAACCACAGGTTTTCAAGTCTGGATACTGTGATTTTGTGACCGATTAACAATTTCTTTGTGGATTTCGATGTGTGCTTGGGGTTATGGTCTTCCTGGAACATCCAATTGCGATCATGTTTCAGCCTCCTGGCAGAGGCAACCAGGTTTTGGGCAAAAATGTGCTGGTACTGGGTAAAGTTCGTGATGCCATTGACCTTAACAAGGGCACCAGGAACAGTGGAAGCAAAATACCCCAATAACATCAATGATCAGACACCATATTTTACAGTAGGTATAGGGTTATTTTCTGCTCATGCATTCTCATTTAGACTCCAAACCGATCGCTGGTGTACGTGTCCAAAGAGCTCTATTTTCATGTGATCCAGCAAATGTAAACGCCTGGCATTGGCACTTGGATTGGAACCAGTGCTTAGGTCGGATTACATGAAACTGCACACCAGTGGTGGGTTTGGCATTTGGCGTCGTAACAGTACCAGTCAAAAGTTAGGACATACCTACTCGTTCAATGTTTTTTCTATATTTGTACTATTTTCTACATTGTAGTCTAATAGTGAACACATCAAAACAATGAAATAACACATGGAATCATGTAGTAAACAAATCAAAAAATATTTTATTTTCAGATTCCTCAAAGCAGCCACTCTTTGCCTTGATGACAGCTTTGTACACTCTTGGCATTCTCTCAACCAGCTTCACCTAGAATGCTTTCTCAACAGTCTTGAAGGAGTTCCCACATATGCTGAGCACTTATTGGCTGCTTTTCCTTCACTCTGTGGTCCAACTCATCCCAAACCATCTCAACTAGGTTGAGGTTGGACGATTGTGGAGGCCAGGTCATCTGATGCAGCACAACATCACTCTCCTTCTTGGTCAAATAGCCCTTACACAGCCTGGAGGTGTATTGGGTCATTGTCCTGTTGAAAAACAAATTATAGTCCCACAAAGCGCAAACCAGACGGGATGGCGTATCGCTGCAGAATGCTGTGGTAGCTATGCTGGTTAAATGTGCCTTGAATGCTAAATAAATCACTGACAGTGTCAGCAAAGCTCAGCCACACTATCACACCTCCTCCTCCATGCTTTACGTTGGGAACTACACATGTGCAGATCATCCATTCACCTACTTTGCATCTAACGAAGACGCGGCGGATGGAACCAAAATCTCAAATTTGGACTCATCAGACCACAAGACAGATTTCCACCGGTCTAATGTCCATTGCTCATGTTTCTTGGACCAAGCAAGTCTCTTCTTTTTATTGGCGTCTTTAAGTAGTGGCTTCTTTGCAGCAATTCAACCATGAAGGCCTGATTCACGAAGTCTCCTCTGAACAGTTGATGTTGAGATGTTTCTGTTACTTGAACTCCGTGAAGCATTTTTTTGAGCTGCAATTTTTGAGGCTGGTAACTTTAATGAACATATCCTCTGCAGCAGAGGTAACTTGGGGGCATTTCCATCATAGCGCGTGATGGTTTTTGCGACTGCACTTGCAGAAACCTTCAAAATTCTTGAAATGTTCCAAATTGACTGACAATCATGTCTTAAAACCTGTTGGGGATGGGGGCGCTGTTTAGACTATTTATGCTAATTGGGTAATTTTTGAAACGGCTTCCCACAAAATCCTTGATCGTACAATATGCATATTATTATTATTATTGGATAGAAAACAGTCTATAGTTTCTATAGGAGTTGAAATTTTGTCTCTAAGTGGAACAGAGCCCATTCTACAGCAATTTCCCTGACATGGATTCAGATTTCAGAAATGTTGGCCACTGTTCTGAAGTCAGTTAAAAAGGCACTGATATTGCTATGACTGTACGGACACTTCTTACGTCTTCCCCTGGATGCCTTTACGTGATGACGATTCCAATGGGGTCGATTGCGCGTTCACAGGCCCTATAAATCAAAAAACCCTGTAGCTAGCAAGTCTTTTCTTGGTGCGTCACGCGCGTGGAGGACACCGACCCTCTCCTGTTCCAAGCGTTAGTTTAGCCTGTTATATTTCTCCGGTCATCTTTTCACTCGTTATAGGAGTTAAAAACATCATAAGGTAGTTAATTTAAAGCGTTTTATAGCAATTTATATCCGTTTAGTGCGATTTTGGGACATTTATTTCTTTAACGCTGTGAATAGGTGGGCACGCTTTCAGTTCATCCCGAACGCAGTTGGCATTTCCACATGGCAAGAGGACAGCTTTCCACCAAAAGACGATTCCTCCCAAGAAAGGATCCTTTGCCCAAGATACTGATGGAAGAACAGCTCAAGGTAGGACATTTTTATTATGATAAATCGTGTTTCTGTCGAAACATTTTAGTGGCTTAGGACGCCATGTTTTTTGACGTAGCTTCGCTTGGCGCAAACTGTATTGAAAAGTAAGGATAAATTAAAAAATGTAATACCGCAATTGTATTAAGAATTAAATTGTCTATCAATCCCTGTCCACCCTATATTTTTTAGTCACGTTTATGAGTATTTATGTATAAGAGTAGATCACTGTCTAAGTGGCGCAAGGACATTTTCTGACCAACTGAGCTACATTTCACATTGTCTAACCATGATTTTGGGGGCTAAATATAAACATTTTCGATCAAACTGTATATGCATGTTGTAATGTGATGTTACAGGAGTGTCATCGGAAGAATTCTGAGAAGGTTAGTGAAAAAATTAATATCTTTTGGCGATGTTGACTTTTATCGCTCACTTTGGCTAGAATCAATGCTGGGCTGCTATGTGGTATGTGCTATGCTAATATAACGATTTATTGTGTTTTCGCTGTAAGACACTTAGAAAATCTGAAATATTGTCTGTATTCACAGGATCTGTGTCTTTCGATTAGTGTATGCTGTGTATTTTTACGAAATGTTTGATGATTAGTAATTAGGTAATACACGTTGCTCTATGTATTTATTCTAGTCCATTTGTGACGGTGGGTGCAATTGTAAAATATGATATCTACCTGAAATATGCACATTTTTCTAACAAAACCTATCCTATACCATAAATATGTTATCAGACTGTCATCTGATGAGGTTTTTTCTTGGTTAGTGGCTATCAATATCTTAGTTTGGCCGAATTGGTGATAGCTACTGGTGTTGAGAGAAAATGGTGGACAAGAAAAATGGTGATTTTTGCTAACGTGTTTAGCTAATAGATTTACATATTGTGTCTTCCCTGTAAAACATTTTAAAAATCTGAAATGGTGGCTTTATTCACAGGCTCTGTATCTTTCATTAGGTGTCTTGGACTTGTGATTTAATGATATTTAGATGCTACTATCTAATTGTGACGCTATGCTAGCGATGCTAATCAGTGTGGGGGGTGGGGGGGGGGGGGGTGGGGGGGGGGGGGGGGGGGGGGGTGCTCCCGGACCCGGGGTAGGGGCTCGTTAGAGGTTAAGGAGAGGTATATCTATAATTCCATGTGTATAACTTGTATTATCATCTATATTTATGATGAGTATTTATGTTGAAACGATGGGCTATGCAAAGTCACTTGATGTTTTTGCAACTAGTGACTATAGTCGCCTCAATGTAAACTCAGATTTTTTTATATAAATATGAATTTAATCAAACAAAACATGCAGGTATTGTGTAACATGAAGTCCTATGAGTGTCATCTGATGAAAATAATCGAAGGTTAGTGATTCATTTTATCTCTATTCTGGTTTTTGTGAAGCGATCTATAGCTGGAAAAAATGGCATGCTTATTGTGGTTTTGTGGTGACCTAACATAATCGTTTGTAGTGCTTTCGCTGAAAAGCCTATTTGAAATCGGACACTTTGGTGGGATTAACAACAAGATTACCTTTAAAATGATTTAAGACACATGAATGTCTGAGGAATTTTAATTCCACCCTGCACTTGGACTGGCTGTTGTCATATCGGTCCCGTTACCGGGACTGCAGCCATGAGAAGATAACTAATTTACAACTAAACAACTGTAATCTTCACCATTACATCAGTACTACAACTACCATCATCATTACTACTACTACTACTACTACCACCATCATCGTTAACCCTTTCACGCTTGAGCTCCAAATATCTCTTACGGTCGCCCCAGCGTGAGTTTTTTTATGCACGTGATTTTAGAACATTCTCTCCATTCCAGAATGTACATTTACATTTAATCTGCCCTCAAACCAAGGCACACAGCCTGTTTATATTTATAGGTTGTTTTCAACTTTTTTAACCTGTCTAGGACTGGGGTGCCGCTGTCTAGGACTGGGGTGCCCCCCCCCCCCCACCCCCACTGAAAAAGCAGAGCCGCGAAATTAAAAAAAATATATTTTTTAAAATATTTAACTTTCACACATTAAAGTCAAATACAGCTAATGAAAGACACAGATCTTGTGAATCCAGCCAACATGTCCGATTTTTAAAATGTTTTACAGGGAAGACACAATATGTAAAGATGTAAATCTATTAGCTAAACACATTAGCATAATCCACCATCTTTTTTTTGTCCACCAACACCAGTAGCTATCTCCAATTCGGCCAAACTAAGATATTGATAGCCACTAACCAAGAAAAAAGCTCATCAGGTGACAGTCTGATAACATATTTATGGTATAGGATAGGTTTTGTTAGAAAAATGTGCATATTTCAGGTAGATGTCATAGTTTACAATTGCACCCACCGTCACAAATGGACTAGAATAAATACAATGAGCAACGTGTTTACCTAACTACTAATCATCAAACATTTCGTAAAAATACACAGCATACACTAATCGAAAGACACAGATCCTGTGAATACAGACAATATTTCAGATTTTCTAAGTGTCTTACAGCGAAAACACAGTAAATCGTTATATTAGCATAGCACATGTGCAAACATTACACCAGCATTGATTCTAGCCAAAGAGAGCGATAACGTAAACATCGCCAAAATATATAAATTTTTTCACTAACCTTCTCAGAATTCTTCAGATGACACGCCTGTAACATCACATTACAACATACATATACAGTTTGTTCGAAAATGTGCATATTTAGCCACCAAAATCATGGTTAGACAATGAGAAAAGTAGCCCAGCTGGTCAGAAAATATCCTGCGCCATATTAGACAGTGATCTAGTCGTATACATAAATACTCATAAACGTGACTAAAAAATATAGGGTGGACAGCGATTGATAGACAATTTAATTCTTAATACAATCGCGGAATTACATTTTTTAAATTATCCTTACTTTTCAATACAGTTTGCGCCAAGCGAAGCTACGTCAAACAAGATGGCGTCCTAAGCCATTAACATTTTTCGACAGAAACACGATTTATCATAATAAATTGTTCCTACTTTGAGCTGTTCTTCCATCAGAATCTTGGTCAAAGAATACTTTCTTGGGTCTAATCGTCTTTTGGTCGAAAGCTGTCCTCTTGCCATGTAGAAATGCCCATTGCGTTCGGCATGAATTGGAAGCGTGCCCAGAGATTCACAGTGTCTCAGAAATAAATGTCCCAAAATCGCACTAAACGGGTATAAATTGCTATAAAACGGTTTAAATTAACTACCTTATGATGTTTTTAACTCCTATAACGAGTAGAAACATGACCTGAGAAATATTACTGGCTCCACTAATGCTTGGAAAAAGAACGGGTCGGTGCCCACCGTGCGTCCGACGCAGCAGGAAAGGAGTGCCTACCTACACGCGTTTTTCATTTATAGTGGCTGTGATTGCGCAATCCACACCATTCAAATCGTCATCACGTAAAGGCATCCAGGGGAAGACGTAAGCAGTGTCCATATACTCATAGCAATAACAGTGGCCTTTAAACTGACTCCAGAACAGGGGCCAAAATGTGTGAAATCTGACTCCATGTCAGGGAAATTGCTGTAGAATGAGTTCTGTTCCACTTTAAACTATAGACTGTTTTCTATCCAATAATAATAATAATATGCATATTGTACGATCAAGAATTTTGTAGGAAGCCGTTTCAAAAATTACACGATTTCCATAAATAGTGACAACAGCACCCCCTAGCCCCAACAGGTTAAGAACAGTTTGAATTTAGGTGTGTTCTGTCTCATTCATTAACATAAAAGTAGTCATTTTTACTTCTGCGGACCAATTCATTTTTTTTTACATTTCTGACGCATACAAAATTCTCCAAACACTTCCCAATTGTTTGTGCAGTTCAAGTTTGCAGACATTTGCTCATCTCCCGTCCTGCACACACGTGTTCACTTTTCCCGTCTGTTGCCTGCATCGCAGTCATAATTGTTTCCGTTAACAAAAATACGTTTGGAAATGTGTGCGTTTTTATCAAAGTAAGTGCCTTATTACGTTATAAAAGTTTCTGCAAGTCGTGTTATGTCGTTTCTACTGTAGCATAATATTTATGTGTATATTCCTTATAACCACGGACACGCGAGCTAACGCTACTCATTTCATAACCTTTATGGTGTTATACTCAATGCTTAGGTAGCTAGCTATATTCTTCTATTAGCTCTGGAAAACATACTTCAGAGAAGTATTAGCATGTGTTGTATTTTGAAGCTACCCTGGCCTTATGACTTATGCACAGCGTCTCAGTGCTAGAGGCGTCACTACAGTCACCCATGTTCAAATAGAGACTGCGTTTCTATCAAAGTAAGTGCCTTATTATGTTATAATAGTTTATGTTTGTCGTGTTATACCGTTTCTACTGTAGCATATAATTTTTGTGTACATTCCTTATAACATGACACGCGAGATAACGTTACTAATTTCATAACCTTTATGGTGTTATATTCAATCGTGCTTATGTAGCTAGCTACATTATTCTATTAGCTCTGTAAAACAATGGTAATTGTGTCAGAGAAGTAGTGGCTTGTTTTATTTTGAAGCTACCCTGGAAAAATTGTAAAATATCTTCTTATACCACTTGGTCCTTTTCTGAGTGCATTCCACAAGGCTGTTTATCATGTCCGCCTTATCCACTACCCCCATTTTGAGGTTATAGTCAAGCACACCTTCCCTGAATCTGACATGGTTTCTGTATGGACAGTGGAGAGGACATGGATGTCTTGTTTGTCATGCCACTTTACTGCCAGCTGTTTACATTTCTTATTTTGTTTAATGGGTCAATTAGGATGGCAGTAGCATTGTTGATGCTATACAGTCATCGCAGCAGAACTAGGAAGCAGTCTTGGGAAAAGAGGGTGGCAAAGAAGGGAGTTGCAAACATGGGATCTGTGCTCCAGTATTCTCTTAGGGAGTTCTTCTTTACTGTCACCAGGAAGGTTTACATTTCACTAATTGTGGTTGTCACCCCCACTCCTGGCTCTCTCTTCTCCTGTAGCTCCAAGGCATATTGATTGGTCTCTGCTATGTCTCCCACCAGCTCCTCTGTCAGAAACACCTTGAAGCACTCTTCCTCAGATGGAAATGGCAAGGGGCGTTGCAGTCTAGACTGGGACTCATCAACGCAAACAGCAGGGCCAGGAGGGGTGAAATGGCTGGCAGCCTTCCAACTACCACAGAACTCCTGTTACTTCATCCACTGTCGGTCTGCCTCCATCACCACCAACATCTTCAAAGGGAACTGGGACTTTGTCAATGGACAAGGGGTCCTCAGATTCAGGGTTCTCAATGGCTGGGGTGCAGCTCCTCACTGTCACTGTCAGAATCTGATTCCTGACTTTCAGACTCATTGTCAGAATTTTACTAAATCTCCAGAATTTCCGCATTTGTGAGTTGTCTCCTTTTGAAAGACATTACTATTGCTACAGCTTGGCTCACGAGCTACATACATAAACAACAACACTGAATGTCTCAGAGTGGGAGGTTATGTGATTGACTGCCTGCAAACACCATTTGTATCAATAAATCAATATCAGAAAAATGTTTTGCGTGGTAATTATTGATATATTTACTGTTTTATTCACATGTTTTTCAATTACCGGTGATAAATCATGCATTCCGATTCTTGCATAATGGGCACATAGTATGTGTGTAAAATACGTTTTTGATGGTTGTACTGATTATGATGAGCTAAGCTAATTCCAGCTATGTGGGGAGCCATGTTTGTTGACATAAAATGCATTCTGGGTTTCACGTACTCGTCTGTTGGACCAAAGATGCTATATCAAAATGAGGGGAGTAAGGGTTCACTCATTTTTTGAGAACTTCAGGAAGTGAATGGTGGGATGTGAACAATGGTAGACGACACACCACTTTAACATGTATACTATAAACAGACCAAACTCATCTTGTCTTCTCTTAATATCTTTGGTTTCTGTGAAGAAAAAAAATCATGGCTGCACGCTGAAACTAATCATCATCAGATTACTTTCGATTTCTATAAAGTGTTTTACTCAAATATTTCGATCAATGGTAGCTCACCTGTGATGTGATTAACTATACATAGTAATTGCTATTAGCTAATTCATATTGTAGTTTTTCAGCCGAGGTTTAGAAAATATGACCGCTTGTTTTGCGTCAATCTTTCCTCAGTTAGCACTAGGACAAATGTAGCCTACATTTTTCCAGTTAGGATGATTGTGTTATGCTATAGATACTTCTGTAAATATCTGAACATTGCATCCAAAAATAAACTGCTCACATTCTGGACATCATTTTGTAAGGACTGTGTTTGTGTAAATAGTTTCTGGAAAAAAATGCTGATTGTTGGGTTATTCGAATCTGGTCGTTCTTAATAAACATTGTAAATAAGCGTTCTAATCACACGGGTGTGATCGTACAATTCAGGGACCACTGTAGAACGATCACACCCGTGTGATGGTACGTCTGAAAGGGTTAAACTGCTATTACCATCACCCTACTACCCATACCACTACTCTTTGGAATGATAAACAACAATAATAGTAGTAATAACAATAATTCTAATAATATGTAAGTTACTATTTACTATGCAGATGTTATTATTCAGTGTCCCTCAGGCTATGGCAGGCAAATACATATTTGGCTGCAAGAGAAGCCATTGCTCCTTCACCCATGAGTATTTTTAGTTTTATAAGTTAAAGTTTAGAATAAATCTAGTAATTTCTGTGAATAGTGAATCTCTTGGTGGGGAATATTTCTCACAGCAGCATACCACCCTGCATACCACTGCCGGCTTGCTTCTGAAGCTAAGCAGGGTTGGTCCTGGTCAGTCCCTGGATGGGAGACCAGATGCTGCTGGAAGTGGTGTTGGAGGGCCAGTAGGAGGCACTCTTTCCTCTGGTCTAAAAAATATCCCAATGCCCCAGGGCAGTGATTGGGGACACTGCCCTGTGTAGGGTGCCGTCTTTCGGATGGGACGTTAAACGGGTGTCCTGACTCTCTGAGGTCATTAAAGATCCCATGGCACTTATCGTAAGAGTAGGGGTGTTAACCCCGGTGTCCTGGCTAAATTCCCAATCTGGCCATCAAACCATCATGGTCACCTAAAGGTCCCCAGTTTACAATTGGCTCATTCATCCCCATCCTCTCCCCTGTAACTATTCCCCAGGTTGTTGCTGCAAATGAGAATGTGTTCTCAGTCAACTTACCTGGTAAAATAAAATAAAAATAATTAAATAAGAAACAGTAAAGGAGAAAGTGCATTTTCTCTGTTTCTACCGCACCTGTCAGGCAGTGACCACATACACGCTCTTCTTTGGGTAGCTATGTCTTTTTTATTTCTGCTGGTTTCTATTGCCAATTGGTGGTAACTCAAGCTGTACTTGGTAAGGATCTGTCTCTGCTTTGTATCTCTGACAGTGTAGAGATAATCAGCCAATTCATATTCTCTGTTTAGGGTCAGATAGCAATTTAGTCGGCTTTAGGATTTAGTTTCGTATTTCCTATGTTGTAAATATGAGTCCTATGATTGGTTCATGATTTTGTTTATTGGAATTATTTATTTTGAAGCAGTGCTGGTGTCAGCTTGGTTGGTTAGGTCCAACACCAGCTGACAGAGAGCTCATTTTTGGGCTCAGCTCTTGGGTCTGAAGTGCTTTAAAAACAACCTGAGGATTGATTTTAAAAAACATTTGACATGTTTCTACCAACATTACTGTCACGTTCCTGACCTATTTATGTTAGTTTTTGTGTGTTAGTTGGTCAGGACGTGAGGTTGGGTGGGCATTCTATGTTATCTGTTTCTATGTTGGTTTTGGTTTGCCTGGTATGGCTCTTGATTAGAGGCAGGTGGTTTGCGTTTGCCTCTAATTAAGAGTCATATTTAGGTAGGGCATTCTCACTGTTTGTTTGTGGGTGATTGTCTCCTGTGTCCGTATGTTATGTTCGTACCACATAGGACTGTAGCGTTTGTTTGTTTCGTTTTCGTTTCGATGTCGTCTGTTACCTGTACGTAAGTTTATGTTTAGTTATGTAAGTTTATGTTCAGGTCTCGTCAACGTCGTTTTGTTATTTTGTAGTTTGGAAAGTGTTTTGTTTCGTTTCGTGTGCCATCGTAATTTATAATAAAGATGGCTTATTTCCCTGAGCCTGCGTTTTGGTCTGAAGATCCTTCTCTCCTCACCTCTTCCGAGGATGAGGAGAGCGTCACCCGTTACAGAATCACCCACCAAGCTAAGACCAAGCGGCAAAGGGAAACTAAACGGAGTAAGGGACAGGAGAGAAAGGATTTCTGGACATGGGAGCAAATAATGAATGGAGAAGGTCCCTGGGCTAAGGCAGGAGAAAATCGCCGTCCCAAAGCTGAGCTGGAGGCACGGAGGAGAGCAGAGGCTACCGAGGAGAGGAACCGGAGCTATGAGGGAACGCGTCTGGCACGGAAGCCAAAAAAGCCCGTGAGTAATTCCCAAAAATTTCTTGGGGGGGGGCTAGGAGATAGTGGGCCAAGGGCAGGTAGGAGACCTGCGCCCACTTCCCAGGCTTACCGTGGAGAGCGGGAGTACGGGCAGGCGCCGTGTTACGCAGTAGAGCGCACGGTGTCTCCTGTACGAGTGCATAGCCCAGTGCGGGTTATTCCACCTCCCCGCACTGGGAGGGCTAGATTGGGTATTGAGCCAGGTGTCATGAGGCCGGCTCAACGCGTCTGGTCTCCAGTGCATCTCCTCGGGCCGGCATACATGGCACCTGCCTTACGCATGGTTTCCCCGGTTCGCCTACATAGCCCGGTGCGGGTTATTCCACCTCCCCGCACTGGTCGGGCAACCGGGGGTATTCAACCAGGTAAGGTTGGGCAAGCTCAATGCTCAAGAGTGCCAGTACGCCTCCACGGTCCGGTATTTCCGGCACCGCCTCCCCGCCCCAGCCTAGTACCTACAGTGTATACACTACGCACTAGGCTACCAGTGCGTATCCTGAGCCCTGTTCCTCCTCCACGCACTCTCCCTGTAGTGCGTGTATCTAGCCCGGTGCCTCCAGTTCCGGCCCCACGCACTAAGCTACCTGTGCGTCTCCAGAGCCCTGAACCCACTGTATCTTCTCCCCCTACTAATCCTGATGTGCTTGTCCTCAGCCCGGTGTCACCAGTGCCGGTACCACGCATCAGGGATAGAGTAGGCTTTGAGAATACAGTGTGCCCTGTCCCTGCTCCCCGCACTAGTAGGAAGGTGCTTGTCATTAGCACGGTGCCTCCAGTGCTGGCACCACGCACCAGGTCTACAGTGCGCCATATCCGGCCAGAGCCATCCGTCTCCCCAGCGCCATCTGAGCCATCCGTCTCCCCAGCGCCATCTGAGCCATCCGTCTCCCCAGCGCCATCTGAGCCATCCATCTCCCCAGCGCCATCTGAGCCATCCGTCTCCCCAGCGCCGTCTGAGCCATCCGTCTGCCAGGAGCCTGCAAAGCCGCCCGTCTGCCATGAGCCTGCAAAGCCGCCCGTCTGCCATGAGCCGCTAGAGCCATCAGCCAGACAGGAGCCGCTAGAGCCGTCAGCCAGACAGGATCTGCCAGAGCCGCCAACCAGACAGGATCTGCCAGAGCCGCCAACCAGACAGGATCTGCCAGAGTCGCCAACCAGACAGGATCTGCCAGAGCCGCCAACCAGACAGGATCTGCCAGAGCCGCCAACCAGACAGGATCTGCCAGAGCCGCCAGCGAGCCATGAGCAGCCAGAGCCGCCAGCGAGCCATGAGCAGCCAGAGCCGTCAGAGAGCCATGAGCAGCCAGAGCCGTCAGAGCGCCATGAGCGTCGAGAGCCGTCAGCCTGCCATGAGCGTCGAGAGCCGTCAGCCTGCCATGAGCGTCGAGAGCCGTCAGCCTGCCATGAGCGTCGAGAGCCGTCAGCCTGCCATGAGCGTCGAGAGCCGTCAGCCTGCCATGAGCGTCGAGAGCCGTCAGCCTGCCATGAGCGTCGAGAGCCGTCAGCCAGCCATGAGCATCGAGATTCGTCAGTCAGCCATGAGCTGTCCTTCAGCCTGAAAAGGCTGGATACCCAGAACTGCCCATCAGTCCAGAGCTGTCTCTCTGTCCGGAGCTGCCTTTCAGTCCGGAGTTGCCCCTCTATCCTAATCTCCCTCTCTATCTTCATCTATCTCTATATTCTTATCTATCCCTCTTTCTTGATTTATCTCTCTGTCCCGGTGTTGTCCCTATTGGATATGTTGTTAAGGGAATTTTGTGGGGGTCAAAAGAGGGTGGACATTCTTGGAGGGAGGAAGTTAGGATGGATTATGGTGGGGTGGGAACCGCGCCCGGAGCCTGAGCCACCACCGTGGTTAGATGCCCACCCAGACCCTCCCCTAGACTTTGTGCTGGTGCGTCCGGAGTTCGCACCTTGTGGGGGGGGTACTGTCACGTTCCTGACCTATTTATGTTAGTTTTTGTGTGTTAGTTGGTCAGGACGTGAGGTTGGGTGGGCATTCTATGTTATCTGTTTCTATGTTGGTTTTGGTTTGCCTGGTATGGCTCTTGATTAGAGGCAGGTGGTTTGCGTTTGCCTCTAATTAAGAGTCATATTTAGGTAGGGCATTCTCACTGTTTGTTTGTGGGTGATTGTCTCCTGTGTCCGTATGTTATGTTCGTACCACATAGGACTGTAGCGTTTGTTTGTTTCGTTTTCGTTTCGATGTCGTCTGTTACCTGTACGTAAGTTTATGTTTAGTTATGTAAGTTTATGTTCAGGTCTCGTCAACGTCGTTTTGTTATTTTGTAGTTTGGAAAGTGTTTTGTTTCGTTTCGTGTGCCATCGTAATTTATAATAAAGATGGCTTATTTCCCTGAGCCTGCGTTTTGGTCTGAAGATCCTTCTCTCCTCACCTCTTCCGAGGATGAGGAGAGCGTCACCCGTTACAGAATCACCCACCAAGCTAAGACCAAGCGGCAAAGGGAAACTAAACGGAGTAAGGGACAGGAGAGAAAGGATTTCTGGACATGGGAGCAAATAATGAATGGAGAAGGTCCCTGGGCTAAGGCAGGAGAAAATCGCCGTCCCAAAGCTGAGCTGGAGGCACGGAGGAGAGCAGAGGCTACCGAGGAGAGGAACCGGAGCTATGAGGGAACGCGTCTGGCACGGAAGCCAAAAAAGCCCGTGAGTAATTCCCAAAAATTTCTTGGGGGGGGGGCTAGGAGATAGTGGGCCAAGGGCAGGTAGGAGACCTGCGCCCACTTCCCAGGCTTACCGTGGAGAGCGGGAGTACGGGCAGGCGCCGTGTTACTCAGTAGAGCGCGCGGTGTTTCCTGTACGAGTGCATAGCCCAGTGCGGGTTATTCCACCTCCCCGCACTGGGAGGGCTAGATTGGGTATTGAGCCAGGTGTCATGAGGCCGGCTCAACGCGTCTGGTCTCCAGTGCGTCTCCTCGGGCCGGCATACATGGCACCTGCCTTACGCATGGTTTCCCCGGTTCGCCTACATAGCCCGGTGCGGGTTATTCCACCTCCCCGCACTGGTCGGGCAACCGGGGGTATTCAACCAGGTAAGGTTGGGCAAGCTCAATGCTCAAGAGTGCCAGTACGCCTCCACGGTCCGGTATTTCCGGCACCACCTCCCCGCCCCAGCCTAGTACCTACAGTGTATACACTACGCACTAGGCTACCAGTGCGTATCCTGAGCCCTGTTCCTCCTCCACGCACTCTCCCTGTAGTGCGTGTATCTAGCCCGGTGCCTCCAGTTCCGGCCCCACGCACTAAGCTACCTGTGCGTCTCCAGAGCCCTGAACCCACTGTATCTTCTCCCCCTACTAATCCTGATGTGCTTGTCCTCAGCCCGGTGTCACCAGTGCCGGTACCACGCATCAGGGATAGAGTAGGCTTTGAGAATACAGTGTGCCCTGTCCCTGCTCCCCGCACTAGTAGGAAGGTGCTTGTCATTAGCACGGTGCCTCCAGTGCTGGCACCACGCACCAGGTCTACAGTGCGCCATATCCGGCCAGAGCCATCCGTCTCCCCAGCGCCATCTGAGCCATCCGTCTCCCCAGCGCCATCTGAGCCATCCGTCTCCCCAGCGCCATCTGAGCCATCCATCTCCCCAGCGCCATCTGAGCCATCCGTCTCCCCAGCGCCGTCTGAGCCATCCGTCTGCCAGGAGCCTGCAAAGCCGCCCGTCTGCCATGAGCCTGCAAAGCCGCCCGTCTGCCATGAGCCTACAGAGCCGTCAGCCAGACAGGAGCCGCTAGAGCCATCAGCCAGACAGGAGCCGCTAGAGCCGTCAGCCAGACAGGATCTGCCAGAGCCGCCAACCAGACAGGATCTGCCAGAGCCGCCAACCAGACAGGATCTGCCAGAGCCGCCAACCAGACAGGATCTGCCAGAGCCGCCAACCAGACAGGATCTGCCAGAGCCGCCAACCAGACAGGATCTGCCCGAGCCGCCAGCGAGCCATGAGCAGCCAGAGCCGCCAGCGAGCCATGAGCAGCCAGAGCCGTCAGAGAGCCATGAGCAGCCAGAGCCGTCAGAGCGCCATGAGCAGCCAGAGCCGTCAGAGCGCCATGAGCGTCGAGAGCCGTCAGCCTGCCATGAGCGTCGAGAGCCGTCAGCCTGCCATGAGCGTCGAGAGCCGTCAGCCTGCCATGAGCGTCGAGAGCCGTCAGCCTGCCATGAGCGTCGAGAGCCGTCAGCCTGCCATGAGCGTCGAGAGCCGTCAGCCAGCCATGAGCATCGAGATTCGTCAGTCAGCCATGAGCTGTCCTTCAGCCTGAAAAGGCTGGATACCCAGAACTGCCCATCAGTCCAGAGCTGTCTCTCTGTCCGGAGCTGCCTTTCAGTCCGGAGTTGCCCCTCTATCCTAATCTCCCTCTCTATCTTCATCTATCTCTATATTCTTATCTATCCCTCTTTCTTGATTTATCTCTCTGTCCCGGTGTTGTCCCTATTGGATATGTTGTTAAGGGAATTTTGTGGGGGTCAAAAGAGGGTGGACATTCTTGGAGGGAGGAAGTTAGGATGGATTATGGTGGGGTGGGAACCGCGCCCGGAGCCTGAGCCACCACCGTGGTTAGATGCCCACCCAGACCCTCCCCTAGACTTTGTGCTGGTGCGTCCGGAGTTCGCACCTTGTGGGGGGGGTACTGTCACGTTCCTGACCTATTTATGTTAGTTTTTGTGTGTTAGTTGGTCAGGACGTGAGGTTGGGTGGGCATTCTATGTTATCTGTTTCTATGTTGGTTTTGGTTTGCCTGGTATGGCTCTTGATTAGAGGCAGGTGGTTTGCGTTTGCCTCTAATTAATGATACATCAGAAACTCCGATTTTACTTGTCAATTTAAATCCTTTGTAAATCCACTCCAAAATGGCCTATCACAGGATTTCCGATTTTACGTGTCAATTTAAATCCTTTGTAAATCCACTCCAAAATGCCCTATCAACTTGAAACGTTTCAGGGTCACCAAAGACATTACCATGATAAACCATTGATAAATCTTTAAAAGGAAACTATTAACAATTCACTTTTCTTAGATCTTTTTTTTCTCCTTAATATCAAGTTTTGGGAGATTCTGGGTTATCACTTTTTCGGTCAAGTCATTTATATCCGTCAGGTGATTTGTTTAGGCATCTTGGGTGCCAAAACACAAAACATGGCATACAGTTTCTCCCGCATCAGATCTGATGCCATTAGTAACCACCAACTTCAATGACAGAATGTACAATTAAAAGAAGAATCTAACATTTCTTCGCCCCAATAAAATTGTCGCCTTCTAGGGCTTTCAGGCTTGCTAGCCAGCTAGCCAGCTACATTGTCTGAGGCTTAGCAAGACTGCTTCTAGACTTCAGAGCTCATGAGGGTTTCAGGAGCCAGTGGGTAAGATAATTCCACCTTGATGCCATAGCTCATCTGGAGCTCATCAATGTGAACTGGACCGACATGACACAACGTCCTAAGCTATTTGAACAGACGGAACACAACAACAGAGGACTTCCCACTGGGCACACAATGTAATTTCTATTTTTTATTTTATTTTTTTGCCCCCTTTTCTCCCCAAGTTCGTCGTATCCAATTGTTAGTAATTACTATCTTGTCTCATCGCTACAACTCCCGTACGGGCTCGGGAGAGACGAAGGTCGAAAGCCATGCGTCCCCTGAAACACAACCCAACCAAGCCGTACTGCTTCTTAACACAGTGCGCCGCCAACCCGGAAGCCAGCCGCACCAATGTGTTGGAAGAAAACACCGTGCACCTGGCCACCTCGGTTAGCGCGCACTGCGCCCGGCCAGCCACAGGGGTCGCTGGTGCGCGATGAGACAAGGACATCCCTACCGGCCAAACCCTCCCTAACCGGGACCTCCCGGTCGTGGCTGGCTGCGAAAGAGCCTGGGCGCGAACCCAGAGTCTCTGGTGGCACAGCTAACACTGCGATGCAGTGCCTTAGACCACTGCGCCACCCGTGAGGCCCTCACAATGTAATTTCAACGTGGAAATGTGAGTCATTTTGGGTCATTTTGTTTTGTGGGATATTGTTTGTGTTTAGTTTCCTGTGTGCACATCATGACTTCACGTTTCGTTGCTTCTTTATTATTTTGTTTGTTTCAGGGAGATTACAAATATGTGGAACTATGCTCATGCTGCGCCTTGGTGCGCTCATTACGACGATCGTGACAGAATATCCCACCAAGAAAGGACCAAGCAGCATGCCATGGAGGAGAAGGTGTTTTGGACATGGGAGGAAATCATGGGAGGACACGAGACCTTTCCTTGGCGGGAGTCGCCAAGGTGCAAAGGGGGACAGCGACGACGCCGGGGACCACGGCCACAGAAACAGGCACGAGGGGTGGCCGGTCGAGCCGAGGAGAGTGCCAGAGCCCTCCTGGGAGTCGATGGAACAATGTGAGGAAGGATACCGGAGAGAAGAGTTAGCAAGGAGTAGGCTGCAGCGCAGGTGGGCTGAAGAGCGGGTTATCAGTCTGGTGTGATCTGTGCCGGCTCCACGCACCAGGCCTCCAGTGCGCCTCCCCAGTCCGGTACGTCCTGTGCCAGCTCCCCGCACTCACCCTGAAGTGCGTGTCACCAGTCCAGTGCCACTTGTGCCGGCTCCACGCACCAGGCCTCCAGTGCACCTCCCCAGTCCGGTACGTCCTGTGCCAGCTCCTCACACGCACCCTGAAGTGCGTGTCTCCAGTCCGGTGCCACATGTGCCGGCTCCACTCACCAGGCCTCCAGTGCGCCTCCCCAGTCCGGTACGTCCTGTGCCAGCTCCCCGCACTCGCCCTGAAGTACGTGTCACAAGTCCAGGGCCACCTGTGCCGGCTCCACGCACCAGGCCTCCAGTGCGCCTCCCCAGTCCAGCACCAAGGCCAGAGCCTTCCTCTGCGCCGTTGTCCAGTCCAAGCACGGCTTCCAGTTTCTCTCTATGGAAAGAGCCCTTCTCTGCACCGGTGCCCAGTCCAGGCATGGTGTCCAGTCCCGCTCCCTGGCAGGAGCCTTCCTCTGCGCCAGTTCCCAGTCCAGGCACGGTGTCCAGTCCCGCTCCAGTGCAGGAGCCTTCCTCTGCGCCGATGCCCAGTCCAGGCACGTTGTCCAGTCCCGCTCCAGGGCAGGAGCCTTCCTCTGTGCCAGTGCCCAGTTCAGGCACGGTGTCTAGTCCCGCTCCAGAACAGGAGCCTTCCTCTGCAGCGGTGCCCAGTCCAGGCACAGCGTCCAGTCCCGCTCCATGGCCGGAGCCTTCCTTTGCGCCGGTGCCCAGCCCAGGCACGGCTAGGCGGTGTTCTAGTATATCTATTTCTATGTTGGTGCTAATGTGGTTCCCAATTAGGGGCAGCTGTTTATCGTTGCCTCTGATTGGGGATCATATTTAGGTAGCCATTTTTCCACCTGTGTTTTGTGGGCTTTGTTTTGTGTTTAGTTGCCTATGTGCATGTCATGACTAAATGTTTCGTTGTTTCTTTATTGTTTTGTTTGTTTCACGGAGATTAAAAATATGTGGAACTATACTCACGCTGCATCTTGGTCCGCTCATTACGACGATCGTGACACATTCATTATTACTTGACGGTTTCATTTTACATCAATCAAAGCTTGAAACCCTAGGCCTGTATTTATTGTCTATTTTTAGTTTAATTGAATTGAAACAATAGCTGATGACTACGCAAATGCTTTATAGGCCTACATACAGTGCCTTGCGAAAGTATTCACACCCTTGGCATTTTTTATTTTGTTTTCTTGAAACCTGGAATTAAAATAGATTTTTGGGGTGTTTGTATCATTTGATTTACACAACATGCCTACCACATTGAAGATGCAAAATATTTTTAATTGTGAAACAAACAAGAATTAAGACAAACTGAAAACTTGAGTTTGCATAACTATTCACCACCCCAAAGTCAATACTTTGTAGAGCCAGCTTTTGCAGCAATTACAGCTGCAAGTCTTGGGGTATGTCTATAAGCTTGGCAAATCTGGGATTTTTGTCCATTATTCAAGGAAAACTGCTCCAGCTCCTTCAAGTATCATGGGTTCAGCTGGTGTACAGCAATCTTTAGTCATACCACAGATTCTCAATTTGATTGAGGTCTGGGCTTTGACTAGGCCATTCCAAGACATTTAAAAGTTTCCCCTTAAACCACTCGTCATTTATTCAATTCTGACAAGTTTCCCAGTCCCTGCCGATGAAAAATGGTGGTGGTGTTCTCGGGGTGATGCGAGGTGTTGGGTTTGCGCCAGACATAGCGTTTTCCTTGATGGCCAAAAAGCTACATTTTAGTCTCAATTGACCTAGAGTTCCTTCTTCCATATGTTTGGGGAGTCTCCCACGCCTATTTTTAAATAAAAATTATCGGTTGTAATGCAACAAAATAGAAAAAAGGCCAAGGGGGATGAATACTTTTGCAAGGCACTGTAGTATCACTAACCAGGTTTCCATCCAACCTTAATATGAATAAAGTGCATTTCGGAAAAAACATTTAATTAAAGGCCCGATTCAGGGATTTTTTATTCCAACTCATGAAACATGGGACCAACCCTTTATATTTTTGTTCAGTAAAGTTACTGTCTATCATAATTTTTTACCTGCTGCTGAAATGTCGCACTCTCTCTCCTCAAGCAACGGCCATGCACTGAAGGGTCATTCTGCTAATTGCTGATTTGTATTTTTCTTTATTGATTGATCACATCTAAAAGTGTGCTTTCATGAATTACATTAACAATTATGAACCTTTTTATATGACTTCCCATGACCTTGCAAACCATAATTTGACAACTTGGAACAGTGCATCATGCCATTCAGGCTGCGCAATGTCGAACAGCCTACTGTCACGCACAGATTCACAGACAAGTGGCAAATAAACTTGAACATAGCAATTCAGGAAATTAATACCCACCATCCATTGCTATTCAGTGAAGATTCCACCTCTATTCTGCTATGATCAACTTTTTTGCCTCACTGTGTGAATCTGGGCCAGCCATAGGCTACTTTGTGTTTAGAAGTTCCGTTCCAAGTGTTATATACGTATATACAGTGCATTCTGAAAGTATTCAGACCCATTAACTTGTTCCACATTTCCAAATTGTCACCTTTGGCAGAAACTACAGCCTCTGGTCTTCTTGGGTATGACGCTAAAAGCTTGGCACACCTGTATTTGGGGAGTTTCTCCCATTCTTCTCTGCAGATCCTCTCAAGCTCTTTCAGGTTGGATGGGGAGTGTCTCTGCACAGCTACTTTCTGATCTCTCCAGAGATGTTCGATCGGGTTCAAGTCCAGGCTCCAGCTGGTTCACTCAAGAACATTCACAGACATGTCCCGAAGCCACTCCTGCATTGTCTTGACTGTGTGCTTAGGGTCACTGTCCTGTTGGAAGGTGACCCTGAGGTCCTGAGCTCCATGGGACAGGTTTTCATCAAGGATCTCTCTGTACTTCGCACCATTGATATTTCCCTCGATCCTGAATAGTCTCCCAGTCCAACTAAAAAACATCCCCACAGCATGATGCTGCCACCACCATGCTTCACCGTAGTGATGGTGCCAGGTCTGCTCCAGACGTGACGCTTGGCATTCAGGCCAAAGAGTTCAGTCTTGGTTTCATCAGACCAGAAAATATAGTTTCTTATAGACTTTAGGTGCTTTTTGGCAAAGTCCAAGTGGGCTGTCATGTGCTTTTTACTGAGGAGTGGCTTCCGTCTGGCCACTATCATAAAGGCCTGATTGGTTGAGTGCTGCAGAGATAGTTGTGCTTCTGGAAGGTTCTCCCATCTCCACAGATGAACTCTGGAGCTCTGTCCGAGTGATCATAGGGTCTTGGTCACCTCGATCACCAAAAGTCCCTTCTCCCCCGATTGGTCAGTTTAGCCAGGCGACCAGGTCTAGGAAGAGTCTTGGTGGTCCCAAACTTCTTCCATTTAAGAATGATGTACATGTGTTCTTCTGGAACTTCAATGATGCAGAAATTTTTTGCTACCCTTCCCCAGATCTGTGCCTCGACACAGTCATTTCTCGGAGCTCTATGGACAATTCCTTCAACCTCATGGCTTGGTTTTGCTCTGACATGCACTGTCAAATGGGGGATCTTATATAGACAGGTCTGTGCCTTTCCAAATTATGTCCAAACAATTTAATTTACCGCAGTTGGACTCCAATCAAGTTGTAGAAACATCTTAAGGATGATAAATGGAGGTAGGATGCACCTGAGCTCAATTTCGAGTCTCATAGCAATGGGTCTGAATGCTTATGTAAATAAGGTATTTCAGTTTTTTAATATTTATACATTTGCTAAAATTTCTACAAACCTATTTTCACTTTGTCATTAAGGGGTATTCTGTGTAGATTGAAGAGGAAAAAGGGTAATTTTTGAATAAGACTAACAAAATGTGGAAAAAATTAAGGGGTCTGAATACTTTCTGAATGCACTGTATATACAAAAGTATGTGGATACCCCTTCAAATTAGTGAATTTGGCTATTTCAGCCACACCCGTTGCTGATAGGTGTATAAAATCGAGCACACAGCCATGCAATCTCCATAGACAAACATTGGCAGTAGAATGGCTTTACTGAAGAGCTCAGTGACCTTCAACATGGCACCTTCATAGGATGCCACCTTTCCAACAAGTCAGATCGTAAAATGTATGTCCTGCTAGAGCTGCCCCTGTCACCTGCAAGTGTTGTTACTGTGAAGTGGAAAAGACTAAGAGCAACAACGGCTCAGCCGCGAAGTGGTAGGCAACACAAGCTCACAGAACGGGACTGCTGAGTGCAGAAGCACGTAGCGCACAGGTGTCAAACTCATTCCACGGGGGGCCGAGTGTCTGCGGGTTTTCGCTCCTCCCTTATACTTGATTGATGAATTAACATCACTAATTAGTTAGGAACTCCCCACACCTGGTTGTCTAGGGCTTTATTGAAAGGAAAAAACAAAAACCTGCAGACACTAGGCCCTCCGTGGAATGAGTTTGACACCCCTGACGTAGCGTGTAAAAATTGTCCATCCTCTGTTGCAACACTCCCTTCCAAGTTCCAAACTGCCTCTGCAAGCAACATCAGCACAATAACTGTTCATCTGGAGCTTCATGAAATGGGTATCCATGGTCGAGCAGCCGCACACAAGCCTAAAATCACCATGTGCAATGCCAAGCGTTGGCAGGAGTGGTGTAAAGATCGCCGCCTTTGGACTATGGAGCAGTGGAAATGCGTTCTCTGGAGTGATGAAACACGGTTCACCATCTGGCAGTCTGATGGAGGAATCTGGGTTTGACGGATGCCAGGAGAACACTACCTGCCTCAATGCATAGTGCCAACTATAAAGTTTGGTGGAGGAGGAATACTTTTCTGGGGCTGTTTTTTGGGCTAGTGCCATTAGTTCCAGTGAATGGATATCATAATGCTACAACGTAAAATTACGTTCTGGACAATTTTGTGCTTCCAACTTTGTGGCAACAGGTTTGGGAAGGCCCTTTCCTGTTTCAGCATCACAATGACCCAGTGCACAAGGTGAGGGCCATACAAAAATGGTTTGTCGAGATTGGTGTGGAAGAACTTGACTGGCCTGCACAGAGCCCTGAACTCAATCCCATCAGACACCTTTGGGATGAATATGAACAGCAACTCCGAGCCAGGCTTAATCGCCCAACATCAATGCCCGACCTCACTAATGCTCTTGTGGCTGAATGGAATCAAGTCCCCGCAGCACTGTTCCAACACCTAGTGGAAATCCTTCCCAGAAGAGTGGAGGCTGTTATAGCAGCAAAGGGTGGACAAACTCCATATCAATGCCCATGGGTTTGGAATGAGATTTTCGATGAGAATGCAAGACCTTTCGACCTGTTGTATTCGGCGCATGTGACAAATAACATTTGATTTGATATGTTGTGGGAAACCTAAGACCATTACGATCAAAGCTAATCAAAGCTAATCCTAGGATAAGGTCACTGGCCAATGAGAAAGACTACAGTAACGGAAATGGGAGTGTGCTAGGCTTTTTGTAAAAAGACCAACCCCTTGTCCATCAAACAAAAATGTAATCTAATCTTATCAATTAGCAAAACATGAACTATATCTCTCTTGCTCTGCCACTCTCTCTCTGCAGCACAGCACATTAAGGAAAATAATAGAATAATTCAAATCGTTGAGTAAGCAAGGCAGCGTTACAATTGATTTAAGGGGGTTTAATTCAGAGAATTGCCCTGTGACAATGTGCCCTGTTGTTACGTTAGTGTCGGAGAATATAACACATTAGATCTGGTAAAATATAATACAAAGGAAAAAACATGTTTTTTTTTTCTCTCCATCATCTTTGAAATGCAAGAGAAAGGCCACAATCTATTATTCCAGTTTTGGTGCAATTTAGTTTTAGACTGATCCAATGAACCATTTAAAATGTAGTATCAAATCTGCCCAAATGTGCCTAATTGGTTTATTGATACATTTTCAAGTTCATAACTGTACAACCTCCTCAAACAATAGCATGGTATTCTTTCACTGTAATAGCTACTGTAAATTGGAGAGTTAGATCGACAAGAATTTAAGCTTTCTGCGCATATCAGATATGTCTATGTCCTGGGAAATGTTCTTGTTACTTACAACCTCATGCTAATCACATTAGTGCATGTTAGCTCAACCGTCCCGCGGGGGATGGACACTGATTTTCTGAAGAAGAATTAAGCATTATAAGCTCTTTTACCTGAAACCCTATGTAATTAACTTACAAGGCCAATGAGTTAGCTTCCTTATCCCAGAAACATAAAATGTCATAACATTTTTGCAGCTAGAGCCAAGAAGTGTATAAAGGTATTTTTATGTGTTTGTTTCAAACAATGACAACAAGTGTTTACATCAATGAACTTCTTATGGCTGCAAGGCAAAGTGTTGAGTAGCCAGTGAAATCGTGCCCATTTCAAACGGCCTCCTACTCAAATCTTGCTCGTACAATATGAATATTATTATTCTTTTTGGATAGAAAACACTTTGTAGTTTCTAAAAGAGTTGGAATTATTTCTCTGAGTGAAACAGAAGTCCTTCTGCATCACTTTTCCTGACCAGGAAGTAAAATGTCAGAAATCGGTGCTCTTTTCAATTTGATGCCTATACATGGGCTTAACACTTAGGAGTCTGCTGACAATCTATACGCCTTCCTATTGGTGTAAAGAGGATGTCAGAGAATAAATTTTTCTGCTCATCTTGTTCTGTGGTGGAAAAAAAACGTTTTCTTTGTCATGACCGTCCACTTCCGGTACTCTGGAGGAAGTGGGATGGACTTTTGTTTTGCCTTGGTAACGAACGGCTAACGTCTCCAGCTCAATTTTTTTTTGCTACATGTGACCATATCACCGTAATGTATGTTTTTTCAATATAGTTTAATCAGATTATTGAAACTTTATTCGGGAGTTTTGCCGTGTTCCGTCATCTGACTGTGTTTACGTTGGAGAAATTTATGCCACTACGCTAGTGCCAATGCTAATTGAAGAGGGACATTTGCCATTCTGAATCGAAACAACGACTCATCTGGACAGAGGACACGTTCTTCAACATTCTGACGAAAGATCAGCAAAATTAAGATATTAAGTTATTTCATATATCTGTCGTGCATGTGAATTGGCCGTGGGCGCCCAATTATTTCTGTCTATTTTAGCTACGCTAATATAGCGATGCATTTTGTTTGCGCTGTAAAACATTTAATAAATCGGAAATATTGTTTGGAATCACAAGATGCCTGTCTTTCAATTGCTGCTGACTATGTATTTTTCAGAAATGTTTTATGATGAGTAAATAGCTATTTGACGTTGGTGTCTGTAAATATTATGGCTGCTTTTGGTGCAATTTCGGCTTGTAGCTGAAATGTAAACTATGGTTTATACATGAAATATGCAAATTTTTAGAACAAAACATATGCTATACAATAAATATGTTATCAGACTGTCATCTGATGAATTTTTTTCTTGGTTAGTGGCTATTTATATCTTTATTTGGTCGAATTTGTGATAGCACCTGATGGAGTAAGAAACTGATGGAGTTAGAAAAAGTTGTGTCTTTTGCTAACGTGGTTAGCTAATAGATTTACATATTTTGTCTTCCCTGTAAAACATTTTAAAAATCGGACATGTTGGCTTGATTCACAAGATGTGCACCTTTCATCTGGTGTCTTGGACTTGTTAATGTGTGAAAGTTAAATATAAAAAAAAAAATAGATTTTGAATTTCGCGCCGTGCATTTTGAGCTGGATGTTGTCATAAGTGTACCGGTGTCGGGTTGCCCCCGTAAAAGGTTAACCTGATAACACTGTTTTATTAATAAAACCTTCCCAAGTCAATAGAATTCATTGAAGTTTCTTTCTTTTACCACGGGTTGCTGGACTCAGAACTAAATTCCTGGCCCTTGAAACTCTGCCAAACACAATAGCTGTCACACCCTGACCTTAGAGAGCCTTTTTATGTCTCTTTTTGGTTTGGTCAGTGTTAGCGGTTAGTGGTAGCGTGTGCCCAATATCAAACCAAATGAATATGAGAGAAGAAAGTGGGAGAAAGAGATACATTTGTGTGAAAGTGATTTGCATGTAGGATATAGGAGTTACATTTTAACATTTGACATTTTATTCATTTAGCAGACGCTCTTATCCCAGCCAGATCACCCGTGATGCAAGTCAGTATTTGATGTCCATCCATGTCTGAGTACGTCAGGAGATGATGTGGAAACTGGCCCATAGGGGCAACAGTGAGCGCTGTAACCTTCAAGTAGGTTTCGTTTTTTTGGAATCTACCTCTGATTCCAAAGGTTGCAGGTTTGAATCCAGCAATAGACATTTTAAGCCTATCCCAAACCTTAACCCTTAACCTAACCATTTAGAGTTAATGCCTGGACTTAACCCTAACTTTAAAATGTGGAGTTAAGGCCTAAACTTAACCTTAATACTTTGAAATGTGACATTTGGAACAACAACAACCAAACGATAAAGTAATCAATAACAAGGGTCAGTGTGGTGGAGGTGATGTTGCCTACCCTCACTACCTGGGGAACTAGCTGCAGAGGAAGGTGTTCAGTTTCAGGGTCCTAAGCTTGGTGACGAGCCTGGAGGGGACAACGGCACATGGACTGATTCTTCACCTATTTGGCTCAGGGTTTCTTAACCGCTAAACTACCTGCTGACCCCATGTCCTAGGTAGGCCTACTGTACAGTACATTGTGTATTTGTGAATGTGAGAGAGGACAAGTGTATATGGGGGGAAAGGGGTAGGGTGGTGTAGAATGATGAAAACCAGTCCAATCTGATTTGGCACCAACCTGACCCACACACGGCCAGTGGCACCCAGGCTTCATGCACCAGTTCCCCCCACCGAGAAGACCTCACACAGGGACATCAACAAGACAACAACCAGATGCATACTGTGGTGTTGGATACAAAGCAACAAGAAAATGCTATTTACTCTAGTGTGAAGCATTTATGTTAGCCGCCTGATATAGTAGCTGGCCACGGGCCTATTTATTTCTTGAGCAGATGGCCGGTGGCCGGAACGTAATTACAAATATTTTGTAGGCTGCAAATTGACCGCAAGAAGCCCAAACAGATAGAATATTTGACTGAAACGTAATAATTTCAAACCTTGCTTACATTTGTATACAATCATTATGCGTGGCATTCTAAAATTACGGAGCTGATTCCCTGTTGTTTTTACAGTCGTTTATGTTCAACAATGAAAATTATTTAAAAAAAAATATATCTACTGTATCCGTATATCTATATTTATTGCTCAGAAAACTTGGGGGTCCAAATAAAACCACGAGCGGGCCAAATTTGGCCCACAGGCAGTCAGTTGGGGAACCCTGATGTAGATGGTGAGGAAAGGATCCAAGTGCCCATGATGGTGTAAATGAGAAGTATAATTGTGTATCTGTGGTATTTACAGTCTCATAACTTTTTCATTTCTTTTTTTGTTAACTATTTAATGTATTCTACTAAGTTAAAGGGAATGTCATACCACTGATTCATATATTTCAGAACTGTGTACATCTATGGTTTCAACAAAGTGGCATTTATGCTGCGGCATCCTGCGATGCAATTGGCTACTGGCACGGACATCAGGGCACAAGGCAACCATCAGCTGAGTAAAAGCGGCGTCCCCAAGATCAACAGATGTACCCTGGCTGCCCTGCTGCAGCAACTTTACAGGTAAAGGTTCAGGGCAGACTGTAAGACTGCAGTGTGGAGCTGCAAAGACCCTCTCGTTAATGCTACCCTATCCCACCTGGGTTCAAATACATGTGTATTTGATGACGTTATTTAAATACTTATTTTCTGTGTATTTGAGTATTTTCTAATAATGTGGCTACCAACCAGACCTGCGTTCAAATGTATGGTAGTGTTTATTTGTATTTTCTTATTCATGCCAATACTTTCCTAAAGTTTTTCCAAATACATTCCAATAGTCTATTTGTGTTTTCAAGTAAAAAGTATCCATATACTTACTTCCAAATGTCTTGGAAAGTAATTGAAATCCCCTAAATAGACACATTTTTCACAGCCTGAACAGCAACTTTAGATGAAAGGCATAATATCAGATAAGAGTCAGGCACGCTCACACACACACACACACACACACTGAACTGTGTGTGGGCGGTGAGTGAGACAACAACACAGACAAGGGCATGTTGGCATAGCAATGCCACCTGTTCTTATTGACACTTCTAACCCACAGTCCCTTGCTCTGAAAAAGTCACTCCATCTACCCATAACAGCACTCTGCACAGTACACACCCTCCCCTGGGTGTGAATAATACCAAGCTGTGTCGGCACAGGGTGCCACTTCTTTCAGCGCCACTACAATGGAAAACAATTAATCATTTGGATGTGTTTTGCACCAGACTGATGTCCAGTGGTTTACCAGATATGGTTAAATTGAAAAGAAAATCACCCCAAAAACATGTATAGAACTCACGTCGGATAATTGGCCATTCAGCTGTTCCCACATTATCCCACCCATGTCTTCTAGTGAAGTAGATCTGGACATAGATACAACATATTTCTACATCTTGTTCTATTATATAAAAACAAAATAGCTGTATTTCACTACTACTAGTGGTATTAAAATATCTGGCCTGAAAATATCTTGCTCACTGACACTTAATGGACTGATGTTCCCCTCCAAAGCCGCAGTGTATACATTTGATTATTACTATGGTAATTATGGTGATGAGGCAGATTATTTTGGGACTTCATTTTTCTGTTATTTGGATTGTGTTCTAGCTCAGTCACAGTCGGTGCCGTTTAAGATGAGGGAGAAAGATAAAAAAAAATTATGAGCATGGCCTTATTTCTATTACAGCATAATGGATGACTGTCATTCATATTCCAGTCACCCAGTTCAATGTAACATCGATAGGTTTAGGCTACTACATGATCCTCAAATTTTCCCTATACCCATCATGAGGATGCTATAACCTAGCCTATGAATTTAAGTTTATAACGTACGTGCACACAGGTTGAGAGAAAATTTAGAGGTGACACATGGACAAACAGTGACACATTCAATATTGCCTTGCACACTCTTGCCTTCATCAAAGCTTTTCTAGGGTGTTATCATTAGTCCAACAGTTGCAAGCGAGAGTTTCCTTTTGGACAAATTCAGGTATGTTCATACCTGTTTCGTTATGCTTTCTTCCATTTTAAGAAAACATTTAACAGAATGAATATACCACTGATCGGACGTAAACACAGTTCACTTTCATACCAGCCACGTTGTATTCCTTCTTGCATTTACGTCTTTACTCCTCTCACCGTTTCCCTTCGCTTGTGGACTTCAATGCACGACACATCAGCTGTATGTGACCAGGTGAAAAAACCTTTCCAAGCCAAACCGTATCATAACTGCTACGCAAAGCCTACACCGTTGTCACCATATTACAGTAGCTAAAGTAACGTCATAGTCAACATACACTACCGATCAAAAGTTCTGGGGTCACTGGCTCTAACCAGAATAGAAAGAGGAGTGGGAGGCCCCGGTGCACAACTGAGCAAGAGGACAAGTACATTAGAGTGTCTAGTTTGAGAAACAGACGCCTCACAAGTCCTCAAATGGCAGCTGTATTAAATAGTACCCGCAAAACACCAGTCTCAACTTCAACAGTGAAGAGGTGACTCCGGGATGCTGGCCTTCTAGGCAGAGTTTCAAAGAAAAAGCCATATCTCAGACTGTCCAATCAAAAGAAAAGATTAAGATGGGCAAAATAACACATACACTGGACAGAGGAACTCTGCCTAGACAGAGGAACTCTGCCTAGAAGGGAGCAGTGTACAACACTGTGAAGGGAGTAGTACACAGCACTGTACGAGATCTTAAGATTCTTGGCAATTTCTCAGAACAAGAATAGACTGACGAGTTTCAGAAGAAAGGTCTTTGTTTCTGGCCATTTTGAGCCTGTAATCGAACCCACAAATGCTGATGCTCCAGATCCTTTGTATTGCTTCTTTAATCAGAACAACAGTTTTCAGCTGTGCTAACATAATTGCAAAAGGGTTTTCTAATGATCAATTACTCTTTTAAAATGATAAACTTGGATTAGCTAACACAATGTGCCATTGGAACACAAGAGTGATGGTTGCTGAAAATGGGCCTATGTACGCCTATGTAGATATTCCATTAAAAATCAGCCGTTTCCAGCTACAATAGTCATTTACAACATTAACAATGGTCTACATTGTATTTCTGATCAATTTGATGTTATTTTAAGGGACCAAAAATGTGATTTTCTAAGAGATCCCAAACTTTTGAACGGTAGTGTAGATAATCGAACTAGCGCGTTAGTTAACCCGCTACCATCATGCAGTACAGTGTATGGTCAGTAAGCAGTTTTGCAGTTACACCGGCGGGCCCTGATGACAATATATTTGTAAAACCAAAAGCTTACCTTGACTTGGAAGAGTTTGAGTGTTGTGTTGGATAGTCATAGCCAGCTAGCTAATATATAGCATCCCTCTCTTTGAGACAGGTGTTTGAATAGGCTAAACTAGCTAGCTGCATTCACTAACGAAGTGAACGTGACACACATTTTGATATATAGCTATCTGTCTGTCTCTCTCTCTTGCTTCTACTTCATTTTTTAAGAAATGGATTTGTTCAAAACTGTTCAACTATTGTCCTTCTCTCTTTGAGTCAACTACTCTCCACATGTTATGCACTGCAGTACTAGCTAGCTGTAGTGTATGCTTTCAGTACTAGATTCATTATCTGATCCTTTGATTGGGTGGACAACATGTCAGTTCAGAGCAAGAGCTCTGATAGGTTGGAGGACGTCCTTCAGAAGAGGGTGAGAACCATGAGCTTCCGAGCTGTCCTCCGACTACACCATGGTGCTATCCTACAGAGTGCCGTTGAGTCTACTGTAGACATTCATGTGTGAATACATTTAGTATAGTTTTATCTAAAAAGGTAAACTTTTTAAATCTCACTATTTTTATTTTTAGGAAATTCACTGAGGAGGATGGTCCTACCTTTCCTCCTTTGAGGAGCCTCCACTGGTTAGCTACACATCTCCTCCAATCATTCGCACTAGTTCCTCTTACACATGGTCATGCTGCGCGCGCACGCGTGTGTGTGTGTGTGTGTGTACGTGCATACAGTACATGTATTTGTATGTGTATGAAGCTGTGTGAACTATATCTTTTTTTATAAGTGTGTATCTCTATATTGTGCAGGGTCCAGAGGTGCTCGTATATAAACTAGATGCAGACCGGAGACCTGCCCTGTGAGTTCTCCTCCTGCCCGATCCAAACTGAGGGACAGAACACACCAGAGATCAGAGTGGTCCAAAACCTCATCAACAGCTATGTACAACTGTTTGGGGAAAGTTACATCTACTTGTCATAAACTTGATACAGTGAGTGTCTTGAACTTAAAACTTAAAAACTTACTCGTACTACCAGTGGAGCGTTAATAGTGTCCGACCTGAAACACCCAAAAGCTGAACCTCTGAATCTACCACCAACTTGAATTAAAGGCAGGGGGAGTGTGCGGAGCGGGTTGGGGGAATGATATCAATGTAGAACTTGAAGCGCTGCCCGGCTAATGGGATTTGGAACAGTTGGGAACAGTTGGGAATGTTAATTCTCCCAGGAACGTCTAGCTCCCTCTAATTTCCCCACCTTCCATTCCCTCCAAATCAGTCTGAAACACCACTGTTGTTCGCATGACAAATAGCCATTAAGACGAACCAATGAGGGCCCAATCCCAGTGAATAGACATGCAACCACTGTAACATAAAATGAGTGAGATGTTCGGGCTATTTAGGAATGTCATTCTGTGCCTCTAGGGCTTTTTATCAGACCCGAACACACTCTGTGTGTGTGCGCGCAAGCACGTTTGTGTGTGTCTTTTCTCTCTCTCCTCCAATCTTCTTTGCAATGCATAGCCCTGACAAAGCAAATTGTTCTCTGAAAATTATAGCGGAAAAAGTGGGTGGGGGGGTTATGTTCCCCACAATGCTTTGACGCTTTGAAAAGGAAGTATGTGGGAGCCATTAATTCAGTTGGTAGTGAGCCATCCGCTGAACAATCCAACTGAACTTACCTCTCAACTTCTAAATTAGTTTAGGAAACTTGAGAAAGCCTCAGAAATTTGACCCACTTCTAGACTATGGAGAGACACCATTGCTATAGTTTCACGCTCATCCATTTAGCATCATTTAGAGTTGAAGTTACTGGACACAACTGTAATTGCACATTGTGTGGCTCTATCAAATGAAATAGCATTGAGTTTATATTTTCACAATAACATCATCTGTTATGTACTGTTGGATTCTAGCTTGAAATATACTTATTAATGTTACCAGACTAGAATTTATTGATTACTGTACATGCACATTACCAGTCAGAATTTTGGACACATCTAATCATTCAAGTGTTTATCTTTATTTTTACTATTTTCTACATTGTAGAATAATAGTGAAGACATCAAAACCATAAAATAATAATGTAATAACAATAATAATAATGTAATAACCAAAAACAACTAAAAATATATTTTATATTTGAGATTCTTCAAAGTAGCCACCCTTTGCCTTGTTAAATACTTTTTCCCATGGAATCCCAAGTTACTAATGAGTTAATTGTAAATTATTTAAGTTAATAACTAAACAAAGTGAATTGATTTGATAAAATAACAGTCATCACATTAACGATAGTCATGTCATACCAGCTGCAATTTTTGAGCCTGGTAACTCTAATGAACTTATCCTCTGCAGCAGATGTTACTCTGGCTCTTCCATTTCCTTGTGACAGCCTGTTTCATCATTGCGCTTGATGGTTTTTGCGACTGTACTTGAAGAAATGTTAAAAGTTCTTGAAATGTTGATTTCAAGAATGTAAACTGACCTTCATGTCTTAAAGAAATAATGGACTGTCATTTCTCTTTGGTTATTTGAGCTGTTCTTGTCCTAATATGGATTTGGTCTTTTATCAAATATTGCTATCTTCTGTATACCACCCCTACCTTGTCACAACACAACTGATTTGCTCAAATGCATTAAGAAGGAAATACATTCCACAAATGTAGTTTTAACGAGGCACACCTGTTAATTGAAATGCATCCCAGGTGACTACCTTATGAAGCTGGTTGAAAGAATGCCAAGCGTGTGCAAAGTTGTCATCAAGGCAAATGGTGGCTACTTTGAAGAATCTCAAATATAAAATATATTTTGATTAGTTTAACACTTTTTTGGTTACTACATGATTCCATATATGTTATTTTATAGTTTTGATGTCTTAACTATTATTCTACAATTTAGAAAATAGTAAAAATAAAGAAAAACCCTGGAATGAGTAAATGTGTCCAAACTATTGATGGGTACTGTATAAGGAATCTGTATATTGGGGTCAATGGTGGGTGGGTGGATAAGAACTAGGTGTATGGAAAGTTACTGACTGAGACGAGGGCGTGCAGAACGTTTACATTTTGTCAAAACATGTTATTGTTAAATATCTTGGCTCCTAAGGAGGGAGGCAATGGGCAACAGTCTGGTTTTAGTCATTGATAAGGGAGGACAGTCGTGGATTACGGGGGAGCGAATGATTCAGTCCGAGGTCAGGTCAGATGAAGTGGGAAGGAACAGTCCTATCTTACACACATATACTTCCACGCCCACAAAGGTTCTAGCATGAAGCAGGGCCATGACTACACCAGTAAGAGGAACCAATTAAGTTCCTGACTAGCAACAGAGATGTTTTGGCTGTCTAGATGTGCAAGGAGTTGACTCTGCCTAATAGGAGGGTATAAATATATGTGCTTGTGTAAACATGTGTTTTGTCTTCTCAGTTGTATGACCCAGTGGGTGAATGAACTTGGTTTGAACTTTTTCTAGTGGCCCGTGAGTTTTTGTTTGTTCAGAACCTGACACTTGGCGTTCACCACGATTTACAGTCGAACTGGAGAGACCGAATCATTGTAACAGGAGCCAACACATAAAAACGAGGTGTCAATGGGGACCAAGTCAAGCAGATGGACTAAGAGAACAGTTTCATCACATGATGGAATGACAATAAAAGACACCACAGCAGTCAACCTGTTTAGCTCTACTGACAAACACATACAGATCTCTGGAACGTTGTGTGTGTGCGTGCAAGCGGGTGTGCGCTTGTGTGTGTGTGCACATGTATGCATTCATATATGTCTGTGTGTGTGTGTGGGGATGTGTGTGTATGTGTGTGTGTGTTTATGCATGTGTGTGCACACCTGCGTATGTGTGAGGGCCTCTCAGGTCAGAAATGCATTATCTTCTAGTTATGAAATAATCCAAGGAGGCAAGGTGTTGGACAGAGACAACGGGCGGTGAGAGGGTTTGTATGCCTGTTAACCTTCATGAACAGTTTGTTCAGATAACATTTACATTTTAAGTCATTTAGCAGACGCTCTTATCCAGAGCGACTTACAAATTGGAAAGTTCATACATATTCATCCTGGTCCCCCCGTGGGGAATGAACCCACAACCCTGGCGTTGCTAGCGCCATGCTCTACCAACTGAGCCACACTCCAGATAAGCTGGAAAACAAATTAATAATCCACCTTATGCTGCTTGCTGAAGTTGAAAAGTGGTTGAACAAAGTGTTGAAAGTGGTAGTTTTTTCCCTACCTTTTTAACACAATTGTGAGTCAATTCCATTATAGACACCCAACCAATAAAAATGCCCCTCCCAAAAAAACGAAAGAGCTAGACAAATCTGTTGCGGACTAAAAGTGAAGGTTTTTAGTAACCTGGTAACATGATTGAGAGACCAGAGGTAAGAGGAAAAGAGAAGTGTCAGATATTACATTTAAAGCTTTTAGTAAAGAATGGGTCTGTCAGAAACGAAGGCTAGGTCTGCCGTGTGGCATTGTTTCATTAGACCTTGTTAGTGGCTTGTTGTGTAGGAGTGTGATTAGACTAGTGCCTAGCCTAGCACCGGTATCTCACAGTTGAGGAAGCTATGAGACCCTCGCTTTGCAGCGGTACTCACAGGGTGGAGAAACACACAGATGTAAGCACACACGCACACACAGAGCGACACAGACACACACAGACACACACTAAGAGCAACATGGCGTACACATACACACACCTGCCAGCTTTGGACAAATAGTCACCCAAACTAAGTGCCGTCATTTGTTTTTTTCCTCTCCCTCTTGTCCCTGTCTCATCTTTTTATAAACATATTTTCTTTCAATTCTTCTCCCCTCGACGTGGCGTCTGAAGCACTTTAAGTTGTTGTGAGGGCACAAGCAAAAAAAACCTCTTTATTTTATATTCTCCCTCGTTCTCTCGTCTGGCTGAGTTAACTTGGAAAAGAAAGAGAGATGTGCAACAACATTGGCCGCCACCTAAAAGAATAACTGAAATTACCACAATTACAGCTTATGGTACATTGAATTCAAGCACTGTAATTTTTCGGGAATTCTTTGAAGAACAGTAAGTCAGAGGTGAACCCTGCCCATGCATTATGATATACTTCAATCTACTGTGACCTTCTAGTTTCCTGTAGAGAGTGATGAATAAATACCATAATGCACAGAAATACCTCAAAACCTTTCTCTGCCCTTCTCGTTTCCAATGCTGAGAGTGATTATTGTCAAGACTAAGTGAAGTGTGCTTTAACTGGGGGCCACAAATCAGCATTTCAAAAGTGCTGCACAATGGGGTGTTTCAAATTGGAGCACGCATCAGTTGGAGTATGAGTCTAAATCAAAGTGTGCGAAATGTAGCACGTTGTAACGGTCGTCTAAGTCGTTCTCCCCCTCAGACGAGGAGGAGGAGTAAGGGTTGGACCAAAACGCAGCGAGGTATGTAGACATAATGATTTATTTACACAAGACGAAACACTATGAACACTTGAACAAACTACAAAACAATAAACGAAGTAGACAGACCTGAACTTACGAACTTATAATAATAACACGAAGAACGCACGAACAGGAACAGACTACAAACACGAACGAAAACAAAACAGTCCCGTGTGGTGCGACATACACAGACACGGAAGACAATCACCCACAAACAAACAGTGTGAACAGCCTACCTTTATATGGTTCTCAATCAGAGGAAACGTCAAACACCTGTCCCTGATTGAGAACCATATAAGGCTAATTACCAATGAACCTAAACATAGAAACACATAACATAGAATGCCCACCCCAACTCACGCCCTGACCAACTAAACACATACAAAAACATCAGAAAACAGGTCAGGAACGTGACAGAGACCCCCCCCCCCCTCAATGTGCGAACTCCGGGCGCACCCCTAAAACTCAAGGGGAGGGTCTGGGTGGTCATCTGTCCGCGGTGGCGGCTCCGGCGCAGGACGAGGACACCACTCCACCATTGTCTTTGTCCCCCTCCTTAGCGTCCCTTGAGTGGCGACCCTCGCCCCCGACCATGGTCCATGAACCTTCACCAGGCCCCTCCTAAATATAGACAACTCAGGACAGAGAGGTAGCTCAGGACAGAGAGGTATCTCAGGACAGAGAGGTAGCTCAGGACAGAGAGGTAGCTCAGGACAGAGAGGTAGCTCAGGACAGAGAGGTAGCTCAGGACAGAGAGGTAGCTCAGGACAGAGAGGTAGCTCCGGACAGAGAGGCAGCTCCGGACAGAGAGGCAGCTCCGGACAGAGAGGCAGCTCCGGACAGAGAGGCAGCTCCGGACAGAGAGGCAGCTCCGGACTGAGTGGCAGCTCCGGACTGAGTGGCAGCTCCGGACTGTAGTGCAGCTCATGACTGTAGGGCAGCTCATGACTGAAGGGCAGCTTATGACTGTAGGGCAGCTCATGACTGAAGGGCAGCTCATGACTGTAGGGCAGCTCATGACTGTAGGGCAGCTCATGACTGTAGGGCAGCTCATGTTTGTAGGGCAGCTCATGACTGAAGGGCAGCTCATGACTGAAAGTCAGCTCATGACTGGAAGGCAGCTCATGACTGAAGGGCAGCTCATGACTGGAAGATGGCTCTGGCGGATCCTGGCTGGCTGGCGGCTCTGGCGGATCCTGGCTGGCTGGCGGCTCTGGCTGATCCTGGCCGGCTGGCGGCTCTGGCGGATCCTGGCTGGCTGGCAGCTCTGGCGGAAGGCTCTAGCGGCTCCTGTCTGGCGGACGGCTCTAGCGGCTCCTGTCTGGCGGAAGGTTCTAGCGGCTCCTGTCTGGCAGATGGCTCTGAAGGCTCATGACAGACGGGCGGCTTTGAAGGCTCAGTACAGACAGGCAGTTCATGCGGCGCTTGGCAGACGGACAGTTCAGACGGTGTTGGGCAGACGGGCAGTTCAGGCGCCGTTGTGCAGACGGGCAGTTCAGGCGCCGTTGGGCAGACGGGCAGTTCAGGCGCCGTTGGGCAGACAGGCAGTTCAGGCGCCGTTGGGCAGACGGGCAGTTCAGGCGCCGTTGGGCAGACAGGCAGTTCAGACGGCGTTGGGCAGACGGGCAGTTCAGGCGCCGTTGGGCAGACAGGCAGTTCAGACGGCGTTGGGCAGACGGGCAGTTCAGGCGCCGTTGGGCAGACGGGCAGTTCAGGCGCCGCTGGGCAGACGGCAGACTCTGGCCGGCTGAGGCGCACTGTAGGCCTGGTGCGTGGTGCCGGAACCAGTGGTACCGGGCTGGGGACACGCATCTCAGGGCTAGTGTGGGAAACAGCAGCAGGACACTGGAGACACACAGGAGGCTTGGTGCGTGGTGTAGGCACTGGTGGTAATTGGCAGGAGACACGCACCATAGGGCTAGTGCGTGGAGCAGTAACAGGACGCACAGGACTCTGGAGACGCACAGGAGGCTTGGTGCGTGGTGTAGGCACTGTCTTAACCAGACGGCTAGCATGCACCTCAGGACGAGTATGGAGAGCTGTTCCCGGTGACGTCAACTCACCGACATGTTCAGTCGGACGGATGTCGTGCCTCATGCACCAAACCAGTATATCCCTCATTACTCTCTCCTCCAATTTCCCCATTAAATCCTTCACAGTCTCTGCGTCACTCACCTCCAATTCCGACCTCACCGGCTCCTTTCGGTAAGCAGGGGGAGTTGGCTCAGGTCTGACTCCTGACTCTGCCACACATAGTCCATTTAGCAACTTTTCCCACTCAATTATTTCACAAACGAGAGTGGGCAAGTCAGGGATGTGTTGTTAAAGAATGTTTATTTGTAGTGTAGCTAGTCAGTATCAGGTTATATTTGCATGTTTTCTGTTAGGGTTGCGTCAATTCAATCTGGTACAAGGATAAGTATGACAATGAGTCACCGATTGTATACTACGTATTTTTTATTAACTAAGCAATAAATGGTAAATGCAATTTTCGTATATACGGGTTCAATGTATCATCGCGCAGGATAAGGCAGAGAACTGAGCAACACCCCAAAGCCCCTCCCTTATATACTCTAACAGTTGTTAGTTCCTGCTTCTGAGCAGGCCTGTTAGAGTAGAGGTCCAGTGCGTTTTAGACTTACTAGCCTATCGCTGGTGTTGGCGCTTAAGCTAGTCCAGCCCCTTTGCGCTCTTTGGTGTCCCGGCGCTGTTGCTGTGTAGATTACGCTCCCTTACCCCAGAGACTGAGGTCAGACAGCTCTGCAATATTGTCTGAGCTATTCGCACCTGCATACAAAAGCACACTGTTCTCGCTCAAGGCTAACCACCGCTTCCCAGCACACTTATCTGGGGCTAACTGTTACTTCCAGCACACACACACAGACACCCAGGCTCCCAGGACAACAGTTGCTAATATTCAATCACATGTGATATAGTATTGGGTAATAGTGTATAACTCAGAACCTCACATTTCCCACGGTTGACAGAGTACTTGCAGGGTGTGTAGCTAGTAGCTAGGCCATTTGATAACCATAACTACAGACCTAGCACGTTACTTTTTGCTAGTAGACAAGTAGGGTCATGATCTATTATAATGATCTATGTTAAAGTAACCAGCTAATGAATATAATGTTAAAAATGAGTATTCTCTTGCTAAAGTTAACAAGTTTAGCTAGCTAGGTAGCTACTTTCATTAACCAAATTCCTATGTAGCTATATAATACAAAACACAAACGGCTTAACAGTCTCAACTGCTTTACTGACAATAATGCAATATTTTTACAAACATCTGATGTTCAGCTCTACAAACTTTTGACTGTCAAACATCAAACTTGATATGTAGTTACAGAGGGTAATCGGGATCCTGGAAAGTCCAGCATAGATGAGCAGCTGACATGTTGAGGATGCAATTTACTCAAAGGTCAAAGGCAATGCAGTAGCACGGGAGTGTGTAGTGCTTCTCAAATGTAAAAATGTATACGTTCTACAGACTCTCAGCCTAATAAAACGTACTTAAGAGAACATCCTCGAAGAATGCACTCGGTGCATGGGAGTGTGGAGCACGGTAGTATGCATATTGAGAAACACACATGGACTTTAGCTATCAGGACAGTGGATGTTTTGGAAGTCGTCCCATATGTGTACTGTCTCAACCAGCTGCATGAGCATAATTTACCACCCTCTTCCACCTCTCCCCGTGTTTTCTCTACCTCTGCGTTCTCCTCCTTTCCATCCCTCTGTCATTCCATTCACCAGCTTCCACTCTCCTCTTCAGTGTTTGTCCCTTCCTTCCTCTTCCTGGTTCTGCTAATGGAACAACTGAATGGAGGCATGATTGCTCTTTGTATGTGGCCCGTAATCTCTGCTGGAGTGGAATGCACGCACGCACGCACGCACGCACGCAGACACACACACACAAATAGACACATCTGCAGGATTCTACCTGTTCTCTCTCCTTCCCCGACAATGGCAGACAAAACAATAAAAAAATGATGATATGTAATAGACCAATTTAAAAATGTTCCAGTGCTGCCCGATCATTATAATTTATTGTCATCTCGATATCGCTTTGATGAGGATAGCCTTCACGCAACCACTTTTCAAATACTATTGTTTAGGACACTAGAGGCAGAAATTTCACTTTTGTGTCTGAAGTTAGTTTGGTCTCAAGTGACCTGATCTTTTGCTTCATTGTTGGTGAGATAAACTCAGCAAAAAAAGAAACGTCCAATTTGCAGGACCCTGTCTTTCAAAGATAATTCGTAAAAATCCAAATATCTAATATCTATTAAATCCACAGATCTCCATTGTAAAGGGTTTAAACACTGTTTCCCATGCTTGTTCCATGAATCATAAACAATTAATGAACATGCACCTGTGGAACAGTCGTTAAGCCACTAACAGCTTTCAGTCGGTAGGCAATTTAGGTCACGGTTATGAACTCTTAGGACACTAAAGAGACCTATCTACTGATTCTGAAAAACACCAAAAGAAAGATGCCCAGGGTCCCTGCTCATCTGCGTGAAAATGTGCCTTAGGCATGCTGCAAGGAGGCATGAGGACTGCAGATGTGGCCAGGGCAATAAATTGCAATGTCTGTCCTGTGAGATGCCTAAGACAGTGCTACAGGGATACAGAACATACAGCTGATTGTCCTCATAGTGGCAGACCACGTGTAACAACACCTGCACAGGATCGGTACATCCGAACATCACACCTGCGGGACAGGTACAGGATGGCAACAACAACTGCCCTGAAGGCTTGTAGGCCTGCACTGAAGGCTTGTAGGCTTGGAGGCTGCACTGAAGGCTTGTAGGCCTGTTGTAAGGCAGGTCCTCACCAGACATCACCGGCAACAATGTTGCCTATGGGCACAAACCCACCGTCGCTGGACAAGACAGGACTGGTAAAAAGTGCTCTTCACTGACGAGTCGCGATTTTGTTTCACCAGGGGTGATGGTCGGATTCACGTTTATCGTCGAAGGAATGAGTATTACACCAAGGCCTGTACTCTGGAGCGGGATTGACTTGGAGGTGGTGGGTCCGTCATGGTCTGGGGCAGCGTGCGTGCGTGCATTCCACTCCAGCAGAGATTACGGGCCACATACAAAGTTCAAAGTCGGCATTTCTTTGAAAAGTGAGTCAGATAAAGAGCTTTTGTATTTCTAAACTTCTTATGGCTGCAGGGGCAGTATTGAGTAGCCTGGATGAAAAGGTGCCCAGAGGTGCCCAGAGTAAACTGCCTGCTCCTCAGTCCCAGTTGCTAATATATGCATATTATTATTCATATTGGATAGAAAACACTCTGAAGTTTCTAAAACTGTTTGAATGATGTCTGTGAGTATAACAGAACTCATATGGCAGGCAAAAAGCTGATAAAAAAATCCAACCAGGAAGTGGGAAATCTGAGGTTTGTAGGTTTTCAACTCATCGCCTATCGAATAAACAGTGGGATATGGGTCATTTTGCACTTCCTACGGCTTCTACTAGATGTCAACAGTCTTTAGAACCTTGTCTGATGCTTCTACTGTGAAGGGGGGCCGAATGAGAGGGGATTGAGTAAGGTCTACCATGACCTGAACATGCATGGACGTTCACGTGAGAGCGAGCTCTGTTCCATCGAACTTCTGTAGACAAAGGAATTCTCCTGTTGGAACATTATTGAAGATTTATGTTAAAAACATCCTAAAGATTGATTCAATACATCGTTTGACATGTTTCTACTGACGGTTACGGAACTTTTTGACATTTCGTCTGCTTTTAGTGAACGCGTTTCGTGACTTTGGATTTGTTGACCAAACGCGCTAACAAAAGTAGCTATTTGGACATAAATGATGGACAAATCAAACATTTATTGTGGAACTGGGATTCCTGGAAGTGCATTCTGATGAATATCATCAAAGGTAAGTGAATATTTATAATGCTATTTCTGACTTCTGTTGACTGCACAAATCTGACACAGCGGTTGCATTAAGAACAAGTTGATCTTTAATTGTATGGATCTTTCATCAAAGTTTATGATGAGTATTTCTGTTATTTGATGTGGCTCTCTGCAATTTCTCCGGATATTTTGGAGGCATTTCTGAGCATGGCGCCAATGTAAACTGAGGTTTTTGGATATAAATATGAACTTTATCGAACAAAACATATATGTATTGTGTAACATGAAGTCCTGTGAGCGTCATCTGATGAAAAGCATCAAAGGTTAGTGATTCATTTTATCTCTATTTCTGGTTTTTGTGACTCCTGTCTTTGGCTGTTTTTCTGTGATTTTGCAGTGACCTAACATAATCGTTTGTGGTGCTTTCGCTGTAAAGCCTTTTCGAAATCGGACACTGTGGTGGGATTAACAAGAAGTGTATCTTTAAAATGGTGTGATATACTTGTATGCTTGAGGAATTTTAATTATGAGATTTCTGTTGTTTGAATTTGGCACCATGCACTTTCACTGGCTGTTGTCTGATCGATCCCGTTAACAGGATGGCAGCCCTAAGAAGTTTTAAAGGGGCATTGTATTTTGAGACTGGCTTGAATAATAATAGTTATCCAATAGGCAGAGGTTAGCATATTTTGTCTGATTCTCTGTAATAATAACTGTGAATAAAGAAATATTTTGCATTGTATTTTGTAAAGTGGTTTCTTGCATCAAACACCACAACAACATGTTCAGTCACCTCCTTGTCTGAAGAACAAGTGGATACTCAGGTTAATTAATGTCAAGCCCTGCATGTTTTTTGTTCAAGTCTCATGGAATTTAGGCTTACATTGAACACCACACATTGTTTGCTACTGTAGTTTGAACGATAGAACAGCTATTTCCATGTTAACCTGTCTGACTCTGGCGTTCCGCCAGCGGAAATCCTCCCACATTCCACTGAAAAGGCAGAGCGCGAAATTCAAAATATATTTTTTAGAAATATTTAACTTTCACACATTAACAAGTCCAATATAGCAAATGAAAGGTACACATCTTGTGAATCCAGCCAACATGTCCGTTTTTCTAAATGTTTTACAGGGAAAACAGCACGTATATTTATGTTAGCTCACCACCAAATACAAAAGAAGGACAGACATTTTTCACAGCACAGGTAGCATGCACAAAGCCAACCTAACTAACCAAGAACCAACCAAACTAACCAACAAACAACTTCATCAGATGACAGTCTTATAACATGTTACACAATAAATGTATGTTTTGTTCGAAAAATTTGCATATTTGAGGTATAAATCAGTTTTACATTGCAGCTACCATCACAGCTACCGTCAAAAATAGCACAGAAGCAAAAAATAGCACCGAAGCAGCCAGAGTAATTATAGAGACCAACGTGGAATACCTAAATACTCATCATGGTGTACAGCAAATGAAAGTAAAGTATCTTTTGAATCCAGCCAATATTTCAGATTTTTTAAGTGTTTTACAGCGAAAACACAATGTAGCATTATATTAGCTTACTACGATAGCCTACCACACTACCGCATTCATTCATCAAGGCACGTTAGCGATAGCAATAGGCACGTTAGCGTTAGCGAATAAACCAGCAAAAGATATACATTTTCACTAACCTTCATAAACCTTCCTCAGATGACAGTCCTATAACATCAGGTTATACATACACTTATGTTTTTTTCGAAAATGTGCATATTTAGAGCTGCAATCAGTGGTTATCCATTATGCTAACGTAGCTTCTTTTTCCCAGAATGTGCGGATATTTCTATTAGACTCTCACCTATTCTGACAAAATAGCTATTCATAAAAAATACATGTTGTATAGGAAATGATAGATACACTAGTTCTTAATGCAATCGCAGTGAAAGAATTCTAAAAATATCTTCATTACGACATAAGGCTTATGTTATAGCGAGAGAGTGGCCAAAACCTGGGCGCAAAACTACTAGTATACAGTTCGACAGATATATGAAATAGCATCACAAAATGGGTCCTACTTTTGTTGATCTTCCATCAGAATGTTGTACAAGGGGTCCTTTGTCCAGAACAGTCGTTGTTTGGATTTAGAACATCGTTTTTCCCTCTTGAATTAGCAAGCGCACTAGCCAAGTGGCGCAAAGCTCTCCTTTCTGAACAAAGGCACACAACGCAACACGCCTAACGTCCCGAATAAATTTCAAAAATCTAATAAAACTATATTGAAAAACATACTTTACGATGATATTGTCACATGTATCAAATAAAATCAAAGCTGGAGATAGTAGTCGCCTATAACGACAGCTATTCAGAAGGCAAATCCAGGACCAACTTCGCGCCTTCCTGAAAACAAAAAATGGGTGACACGTCCTTCCAAGAGGACGTATTCCATCTCAGACCAAGATAAACACTCAATTTCTTCTCTCACTGCATCTTGACATCCAGGGGAAGGTGTATGACGTGCATGTATACTAATAGGTATCATGCCCATTTATAGGCAGGACCCAGAAGAGAGCATCGATTTCAGATTTTCCACTTCCTGGTCAGGAAGTTTGTGCCAAATGAGTTCTGTTTTACCTACAGATATAATTCAAACTGTTTTAGAAACTAGACAGTGTTTTCTATCCAATAGTAATAATAATATGCATATTGTACGAGCAAGAATTGAGTACGAGGCCGTTTAAATTGGGCACGTTTTTCCCCCAAAGTGACAACAGCGCCCTCTGTCCTCATCAGGTTAAAATGTTATGGGATGCCTTTTCTCCATTGTTTTTGATGGTAAGCCACACAGAAAAGCTTACATTATGATCAAATAGCCACAGTAGCCTACTTGACCACTGTTAAAGCTAACTTAAAGTGGGTACAGCCTCAGTGTTCACACTAAACGCTCATCGGAAGTTGCACAGAATATGTTGAACAGAAAAGTTTGCGCTCAGCAGACCTGAAATTTGCTCAGTAATAAAAAAAAAACTTTGAAGGAAACATTGCTGGACACTTCAAATTAGTGGATTCGGCTATTTCAGCCAAACCCGTTGCTGACAGTTGTATAAAATTGAGTACACAGCCATGCAATCTCCATAGACAAACATTGGCAGTTGAATGGCCTTGCTGAAGAGCTCAGTGACTTTCAACATGTCACCGTCATAGGATGCCACCTTTCCAATAAGTCAGTGCTGTGAAGTGAAAATGTCTAGGAGCAACAATGGCTCAACTACGAAGTGGTAGGCCATACAAGCTCACAGAATGAGACCGCTGAGTGTTGAAGCGCATAAAAATTGTCTGTCCTTGGTTGCAACACTCGCTACTGAGTTCCAAACTGCCTCTGGAAGCAACGTCAGAATAAGAACTGGTCATCGGGATCTTCATGAAATGGGTTTCAATAGCCGAGCAGCCACATACAAGCTTAAGATCACCATGTGCAATGCCAAGCATCGGCAGGAGTGGTGTGAAGCTCGCCGCCATTAGACTCTGGAGCAGTGGAAATGCGTTGTGATGTGATGAATCACGCAAGGAGAATGCTACCTGCCTGAATACATAGTGCCAACTTTAACGTCTGGTGGAGAAGGAATAATGATCTGGGGCTGTTTTCATGTTTCGGGCTAGGCCCATTAGTTCCAGTGAAGGGACATCTTAACGCTACATTATACAATGACATTCCAGACGATTTTGTGCTTCCAACTTTGTGGCAACAGTTTGGGGACGGCCCTTTCCTGTTTCAGCGTGACAATGCCCCCTTGCACAAAGCGAGGGCCATTCAGAAATCGTTTGTCGAGATTGGTGTGGAAGAACTTGACTGGCCTGCACAGAAGCCTGACCTCAACCCCATCGAACACATTTGGGATGAATTGGATCGCAGACTGCGAGCCAATCCTAATCACCCAATGTTGGAGCCGGACCTCTTGTGGCTGAATGGAAGCAAGTCCCCGCAGCAATATTCCAACATCCAGTGGAAAGCCTTCCCAGAAGAGTGGAGGCTGTTATAGCAGGAAAGAGGGGACCAACTCCATATTAATGCCCACGATTTTGGAATGAGATGTTTGACGAGCAAGTGTCGACATACAGTACTTTTGATCATGTAGTGTATATGTCTCTTGATGCAATGACACTTTGTGTCCAATGCCAGCGCAAGGTTGAAGGGAAAATGATTGAAGTGTCAGGTGTGTTTCCCAAGGACTCATCCCCAGCCTCTTGGATGGCTTTGTGACACTCTATATGTGGCCTGACGTGTTACGTCAATGGTATAGAACAGACTGGATTCTCACAGATTGACAAAGACCATGTATCAGTGTTCCATATCAAATAATATCTAAATTGTAAGAGAACTATCCTAACTTGAGATCTGCATCCTTGAAATTTCCAAACAGAGTTAGCTCAAGTTAGGATTTATCCTTGATTGAGAGAGTGAACACTTCATTGGGATATTATAAAGTTTGCGGACTATACATTATAGCAGAGGTAACTACGGGTCTTCATGTCTTAAAGTAATGATGGACTGTTGTTTCTCTTTGCGTATTTGAGATATTCTTGACATAATATGGACTTAATATGGAAAAATAGGGCTACCTTCTGTATACCACCCCGACCTTGTCAGAACACAACTGATTGGCTCAAATGGATTAAGATGGAAAGAAATTACACAAATTAACTTTTTACAAGGTACACCTGTTAATTGAAATGCATTCCAGGTGACTACCTCATGAAGCTGGTTGAGAGAATGCCAAGAGTGTGCAAAGCTGTCATCAAGGTAAAGGGTTGCTACTTTGAAAAATATAAAATATTGGTCACAACATGATTCCATATGTGATATTTCGTAGTTTTGATGTCTTCAATATTATTCTACAATGTAGAAAATAGTAAAAATAAAGTAAAATCCTTGAATGAGTAGGTGTATTCAAACTTTTGACTGATACTGTATGTGCATGCATACGTGCAAGGGGGTGAGAAAGAGAGGGTGGATGAGGGGAGTTGGAAGTAGAGGGCAGGGAGAGAGGGAGTAGAAAGAGGAAGTGGAGAAGTGGGGTGTGTAATGGAGTCTGGGGAGTTAGAGGGAGAGAGCGAGGGATGGAGGAAGTAGAAAGAGAGGGATAGGGAGTGGAGAGGTAGAGGGGGTGATGGAATAGGGTTGAGACATTTTTGGGATTACTGCCACCAAAATCATAATTGAAAATGTATTACACTTTGCAATTCTCGTACTGTAAATTCAGTTCACTTCCTGAGTGGTCTGAAATTATATTGACCTAAATAATTAAAGTGGAAATGACACCCATCCTGCTGTGATTGTATCTTTTCTTCTTTCTAATTTCCCGTGGACAGATCTATGTAAACTAGTACCGTAGAATATGTCCGGAAGGAACGGTTTCCATGGGATAACGAGCAGCAGTAGTTCCTGTGTTTGGGTTTTTCATCACTGGGTATTTGGACAAATTACAATTTCTCAGGTGTTAGTATCTTTCACATTTTGGAAGGGGAGGGGACAATCTACCCATAGACTTGCCCGTACCTTGCAAAGAAAGACAGTGGAGTTCCTCTCCTCATTTTAGCATTTCTTAATTCCTTCTATTAACATATATGGATCCGGAATTTAATCAAGCATCTGATCAATTATGCAAAACTTTAGTTCTGGGTTTACCGAGATGATCCTATATCTAACACCTTTGTGGTAGTGTTGCAGGAGGTGTCTCCCACCATGCGGTCAGACGAGCTGAACAACATTCAAGGTCATCGAAAACAGAAAACTAGGTATGTGACTGCAAGAGTTTTTCACAGGAGTTATGTTTATCAACTAGTCATCTAGCTAATGCGAGACAGAAGCTGAGGTTCTGGCACTTCTTACATGTCTCCAAAAGGGACGTTTCTGAAGTCAGAATGACAACAGGTGTCATAAGTAGCAAAGGTTTCATATATTAAATATGTGGACAGTGCTGTAAATAATATTGCCAATAATTACATTTCCTTGCTATTTCCCGCGGACCCTAGCAATTGTTCCAAACTTCTCTCCTAACTGAACTGACATCTGTGGATTGGTCATGGATTGGTGTTCGGCAGCCAGGACACTGTTTGAATGGCTGTTCTCATTCAGGTCACATACAAGGGGGCATATTTCCTTCATCTCAAGGTTAGAAGATGAGACTGTAGTAGTAGCAGCTCGATAATGAACCAGTATCCGTTGATGTAGAATCATACAGAAGAAATTAGCTCAGCATCAGTCGTTTGATGATACTAAGGTAATTAATTAATCATCATCATATGTCATAAATTAGCCACTATCCCGATAAACCAGGGAACTGACCCATGACTTCAGAGTTTACAGTTGAAGTGTCACGTTCTGACCTTAGTTCCTTTTTTATGTCTTTATTTTGGTTTGGTCAGGGCGTGAGTTGGGGTGGGCATTCTATGTTTTGTTCTATGTTTTGTATTTCTGTGTTTGGCCTGGTATGGTTCCCAATCAGAGGCAGCTGTAAATCGTTGTGTCTGATTGAGAACCATACTTAGGTATCCTGTTCCCACCTGTGTTTGTGGGTAGTTGTTTCCTGTTTTGGCACCTGATAGGACTGTTTCGATTTTCGTTGTTTCACTTTGGTTATTTAGTGTTCAGTTTTATTAAATTTAACATGGACACGTACCACGCTACAGTTTGGTCCGATCTTTCATATTCCTCATCAGACGAGGATGACGATCGTTACATGAAGTCGGAAGTTTACCTACACCTTAGTCAAATACATTTAAACTCCGTTTTTCGCAATTCCTGAATTTTAATCCTAGTAAAAATGCTCTGTCTTAGGTCAGTTAGGATCACCACTTTATTTAAGGAATGTGAAAAGTCAGAATAATAGTAGAGAGAATTATTTATTTCAGCTTTTATTTCTTTCCTCACATTCCCAGTGGGTCAGAAGTTAACATACACTCAATCAGTATTTTGTAGCATTGCCTTTTAAATTCTTTCACTTGGGTCAAATGTTTTGGGAAGCCTTCCACAAGCTTCCAACAATAAGTTGGGTGAATGTTGACCCATTCCTCCTGACAGAGCTGGTGTAACTGAGTCAGGTTTGTAGGCCTCCTTGCTTGCACAAGCTTTTTTAGTTCTGCCCACACATTTTCTATAGGGTTGAGGTCAGGCCTTTGTGATGGCCACTCCGATACTTTGACTATGTTGTCCTTAAGCCATTTTTCCACATTTGGAAGACCCATTTGCGACCAAACGTTAACTTCCTGACTGATGTCTTGAGATGTTGCTTCAATATATCCACATAATTTTCCTGCCACATGATGCCATCTATTTTGTAAAGGGCAACAGGCCCTCCTGCAGAAAAGCATCCCCACAACATGACGCTGCCACCCCCGCGCTTCACGATTGGGATGGTGTTCATCGGCTTTCAAGCCTCCCCCTTTTTCCTCCAAACATAACGATGGACATTATGGCCAAACAGTTCTATTTTTGTTTCATCAGACCAGAGGACATTTCTCCAAAAAGTACGATGTTTGTCCCCATGTGCAGTTTCAAACCGTAGTCTGCCTTTTTTATGGCGGTTTTGGAGCAGTGGCTTCTTCCTTGCTGAGCGGCCTTTCAGGTTATGTCGATATAGTACTCGTTTTACTGTGGATATAGATACTATTGTATCTGTTTCCTCCAGCATCTTCACAAAGTCCTTTGCTGTTGTTCTGGGATTGATTTGCACTTTTCACACTAAATTAAGTTAATCTCTAGGAGACAGAACGCGTCTCCTTCCTGAGTGGTATGACGGCTGCGTGGTCCCATGGTGTTTATACTTGCGTACTATTGTTTGTACAGATGAACATGTTACCTTCAGGCATTTGGAAATTGCTCCCAAGGATGAAACGGACTTGTGGAGGTCTACAATTTTTTTGCTGATTTCTTTTGATTTTCCCATATGTCAAGCAAAGAGGCACTGAGTTTGAAAGTAGGCATTGAAATACATCCACAGGTATACCTCCAACTGACTCAAATGATGTCAATTAATCTATCAGAAGCTTCTAAAGCCTTGACATAATTTTCTGGAATTTTCCAAGCTGTTTAAAGGCACAGTCAACTAAGTGTATGTAAACTTCTGACCCATTGGAATTGTGATGCAGTGAATTATAAGTGAAATAATATGTCTGTAAACAATTGTTGGAAAAACTCCTTGTGTCATGCACAAAGTGGATGTCCTAACCGACTTGCCAAAACTATAGTGTGTTACCAGGACATTTGTGGAGTGGTTGATAAACGAGTTTTAATGACTCCAACCTAAGTGTATGTAAACTTCCAACTTGAAATGTATATGCAAAATTTGCAAATAAAATAGACTGTATTATATCTGTGTTTAACAAAACCGTCTTCAACCTTTAGAGTGGTGGTAAAAAAATGATTTGTTGTTCTGATATGCTGAGCTGGTATTCCTGTGTACTTTTCACCAGTTCACAGAGAGTTTTCATCACAGTTACCTGAGACAGGACTGTCCTTTGCTAAAAATGGGGTATGCAGTGAATATTGAGCATGTTATGTGATGGTTCAGCATTTGTTCCTGAAGGACACAGATTTGCTGTTGTGTCGAAACATTCCAAATCCCTTAGCTGTGTAAAAGCTGTGCTGTGATACTTTTTATGCTCACGACCGATGATAAAGAAGAGAACGTCTAAGCTAATTACGCATTTTAGGGAAAACCATAGATAAACAGTGTGGTTGGGGGAAAAGGGAAGCTAATATTTGGGTGGGAGAATGAGTAACTAATTCCTTTGGCCTGAGTCTGCAGAGATCACAGAGAAAAGTTAAGACACACTGTTATAAATAAATTACACACGCGCAGATTTTTGTTTCCCTCAGATATGAAACTATTAACGGGGTGTGCGAAGATTCATGCAATAGAGAGGATGAGAGGAGGTGAACACTCAGGGTGGGGTACAAGGGATTTAACCTGTTTGGGATAGAGGGCAGCATTTTCACTTTTGGATGAATTGCGTGCCCAAACTGAACTGCCTCCTACTCTGTCCCAGATGCTAATAGATGCATATTATTAGTAGTATTGGATAGAAAACACTCTGAAGTTTCTAAAACTGGTTGAATGATGTCTGAGTATAACATAACTCATATGGCAGACAAAAACCTGAGAAGAAATCCAAACAGGAAGTGAGATATCGATTTTCAAAACAGTGCCAATTGAAATCCCTGTTAGTTATGGATGTGCATGCACTTCCTAGGGCTTCCACTAGATGTCACCGTCTTTAGATACAGGTTTTAGGATTCTACTATAAAGGAGGGGCTCATAGGAGCTCTTTTACTGAGTGGTCTGGCAGAGAGCCTCGGGCTCATGATGCGTGGTCACGAGAGAGTATGCTCTCGTTCCAATGCTTTTCTTCAGACAATGAAATTCTCCGGTTGGAACGTTATTGATGATTAATGTTAAAAACATCCTAAATATGGATTGCATGCATCATTTGACTTGTTTCTACGACCTGTAACGGAACTTTTTGAGTTTTTGTCTGGAGGAAGTTCTCGTGCCTCATGAAGATGGATTACTGGGCTGAACATGCTAACAAGAAGTGGCTAAATGATCGGCTTTATGGAACAAATCAGTCGTTTATTGTCGAACTGGGAATCCTGGGAGTGCCTTCTGATGAAGGTTATCAAATGTAAGTGAATATTTATAGTGTTTTTTGTAGCTTCTGTTGATGCCAAAATGGCGGCAATTTCTTTGGCTATTTTGGGTTCTGAGCGCCGTTCTCAGAATATTATTTTTCCGCAAAGTTTTTTTGAAATCTGACACAGCGGTTGCAAAGAGGATAAGTTTATCTTTAATTCTGTGAATAACACTTGCATCTTTTATCAATGTTTATTATGAGTATTTCTGCAAAATCACCGGATGTTTTGGAATCAAAACATTACTGCACGTAACGCGCAATGTAAACTGAGATTTTTTAATATAAATATGCACATTATCGAACAAAATATACATGTATTGTGTAACATGATGTCCTATGAGTGTCATCTGATGAAGATCATCAAAGGTTAGTGATTAATTTTATCTATATTTCTGCTTTTTGTGAATCCTATCGTTGGCTAAAAAAATGGCTGTGTGTGTTTGTGACTTGGCTCTGACCTAACATAATCATATGTTGTGCTTTCGCTGTAAATCATTTTTGAAATTGGACACCATGGGTAGATTAACCTGTCTAGGATGAGGGTGCCGCTAGCGGCACTCCGCCCCCCCCCCCCCCCACTGAAAAGGCAGAGCCGCGAAATTCAAAAAAAATATTTTTTTTAAATATTTAACTTTCACACATTAAAGTCCAATACAGCTAATGAAAGACACAGATCTTGTGAATCCAGCCAACATGTCCGATTTTTAAAATGTTTTACAGGGAAGACACAATATGTAAAGATGTACATCTATTACCTAAAAACACATTAGCATAATCCACCATCTTTTATTTGTCCACCAACACCAGTAGCTATCACCAATTCGGCTAAACTAAGATATTTATAGCCCCTAACCAAGAAAAAAACTCATCAGATGACAGTCTGATAACATATTTATGGTATGGGATAGGTTTTGTTAGAAAAAAGTGCATATTTCAGGTAGATGGCATAGGTTACAATTGCACCCACCGTCACAAATGGACTAGAAAAACTACATAGAGCAACGTGTTTACCTACTTACTAATCATCAAACATTTCGTAAAAATACACAGCATACACTAATCGAAAGACACAGATCCTGTGAATACAGACAATATTTCAGATTTTCTAAGTGTCTTACAGCGAAAACACAATAAATCGTTATATTAGCATAGCACATAGCACATAGCAGCCCAGCATTGATTCTAGCCAAAGTGAGCGATAAAAGTCAACATCGCCAAAATATATAAATTTTTTCACTAACCTTCTCAGAATTCTTCAGATGACACTCCTGTAACATCATATTACACAATCCATATAGAGTTTGATCGAAAATGTTTATATTTAGCCACCAAAATCATGGTTAGACAATGTGAAATGTAGCCAAGCTGGTGAGAAAATGTCCGTGCGCCATATTAGACAGTGATCTACTCTTATACATAAATACTCATAAACGTGACTAAAAAATATAGGGTGGACAGGGATTGATAGACAATTTAATTCTTAATACAATCGCGGAATTACATTTTTTAAATTATCCTTACTTTTCAATACAGTTTGCGCCAAGCGAAGCTACGTCAAAAAACATGGCGTCCTAAGCCACTAAAATTTTTCGACAGAAACACGATTTATCATAATAAAAATGTCCTACTTTGAGCTGTTCTTCCATCAGTATCTTGGGCAAAGGATCCTTTCTTGGGTCCAATTGTCTTTTGGTGGAAAGCTGTCCTCTTGCCATGTGGAAATGCCAACTGCGTTCGGGATGAACTGGAAGCGTGCCCAGCAATTCACAGCGTTTCAGAAATAAATGTCCCAAAATCGCACTAAACGGATATAAATTGCTATAAAACGCTTTAAATTAACTACCTTATGATGTTTTTAACTCCCATAACGAGTAGAAACATGACCCGAGTAATATTACTCCCTCCACTAATGCTTGGAACAGGTGCGGGTCGGTGTCCTCTAGGCGCATGACGCAGCTCCAAAAGAGTGACTAGCCTCAGGGTTTTTTAATTTGTAGTGCCTGTGAACGCGCAATCGACCCCATTCAAATCGTCATCACGTAAAGGCATCCAGGGGAAGACGTAAGCAGTGTCCGTATACTCATAGCAATAACAGTGCCCTTTTAACTGACTCCAGATCAGGGGCCAAAATTTCTGAAATCTGACTCCATGTCTGGGAAATTGCTGTAGAATGGGCTCTGTTCCACTTAGAGACAAAATTTCAACTCCTATAGAAACTATAGACTGTTTTCTATCCAATAATAATAATAATATGCATATTGTACGATCAAGGATTTTGTGGGAAGCCGTTTCAAAAATTACACGATTAGCATAAATAGTCACAACAGCGCCCCCATCCTCAACAGGTTTTAACAAGATGTGTAACTTTTATTTGCTGTATTGGACTTGTTAATGTGTGAAAGTTACATATTTCAACAAAAAAAATAGAATTTCGCGCTGCCTTTTCAGCGGAATGTTGTGGGTGTTCCGCTAGCGGGTTAGGGTTAGAACTAAGCTAATAGCATGTACCATATTACCCTGCTCACAAATTAGGGTGAAATAATATGCCTATTTTGCAAAAGTGTTTTCTAATAATGCAAATTTCAACTACACAATTATAAAAGTGGGGGAGAAAAAACAACAAGCTATTGGAAATAGATTTTTTCCTGAAACAATTTCCTGATGGTATTTTAGACCATTATAGTACATTGATTTGAAGATTACAATATTTTGGGGAAAAATATCAATTTAAACCATATCGGTCAGGATGCAAACCCGGCGGGTTTGTGACAGTACCCCCCACTCTAGGGGTGCCACCCGGCATCCCACCTGGGCGAGCATGATGGGTCGTCCAAGGCATGGGCGCTGGACAAGCTGGCCGAGGCGTGGGAGTCCGATGAGCTGGCTGAGCTGTGGGAGCCCGACGAGCCAGTCAAGGCTTGGGAGCCCGACGATCATGCCGAGGCGTGGGAGCCCGACGAGCCGGCTGAGGCATGACGTGGGATATGAGCCTGATGAGCCGGCTGAGGCATGGGAGCCTAATGAGCCAGCTGAGGCATGACGTGGGATAGGAGCCTGCCAAGCCAACCGAGGCAAGGAAACCTCTCGAGCTAGCTAAAGTGTGGAAGCCCGACGAGCCAGCCGAGGCCCCTCCGGTTCCATTGACGTGGGATGTGGTGGCACCCGAATCCGACGTCAACACCAAAAAACACAAACTCCCTGATTTTTCAAATTGTGGTGGCAGCGGTGGCACCTGGATCCGACGTCTACCCAAAAAAAACACGAACTCCCTGATGCTTCAAATTGTGGGGTCAGCATTCTGTAAGGACAGACGCTGGAGAGCATCCTGTCGGGCTATATCAACGCATTGTACGGTAATTTCATAATCCGCAACCGCAGGGGTCTCCAGGTGGTGCGGTCAGCCCAAGGCCTCATGGGGGCCTGTCCTCCAGGACATCTACAGCACCCGGTGTCACAGGAAGGCCAAGAAGATCATCAAGGATGCCAGCCACCCAAGCCATGGCCTGTTCACCCCGCTATCATCTAGAAGGCAGAAATAGTACAGGTGAATCAAAGTTGGGACCGAGAGAATGAAAAACAGGTTCTATCTCCAGGCCATCAGACTGTTGAACAGTCACCACTAGCCGGCCTCCGCCCAGTACCCTGCCCTAAACCTCAGACACTGTCATTAGCCAGCTACCACCAGGTATTTTACCCTACACCGTTGGAGTCCACTGCCCTATAGAGACGTTGAACACTGGTCACTTTAATAATGTTTACATACTGTTTTACTCACTTTATTTGAATATACTGTATTCTAGTCATAGTTCATCCTATATAACTACTGCTACACGGTTTTTCTATTCAAATACTGTCCATACTCTCTATACACACCATTCACATGCATGTATATTATGTACAGTATATTTCAAACTCAGGTCCGGAAGCACATTTCCTGTAATTCTATCCATTTTGCTATGGGGTTTTGTGCTGTGTATTTATATACTGTATTCTCGACATACTGTAGCTCATTGTAATATTGCTACTACTGTACATTGCATTTTAGTTACTGTTTATACACTGCATATATATTTATATACTGGATTCTTGACATTGCTCACTCTAATATATCTACTGCTGTACATATCATTTCTAGTATATCTTGTGTAAATTAATCCAGTGTAGATATGTATAGATTGCATTTTGGATTACTTTCATAGTGCTATTTTGGTTGTTAAATTGGATTCATTTCTTTCCTTTTACTTTTTGGATTGTGTGTGTATTGTTTTGTACTGCTAGGTATTACTGTACTGTTGGAGCTAGGAACAAGTATTTCGCCGCACCTGTAAGAACGTCTGCAAATCTGTGTATGCGACCGATACACTTTGATTGGAATTTGCATCTATCATACTGTATATCAATCAAGGGGTGGGGGAGATATGCTGATGACCCTTTATTGTGTTTCACCGTCAGGCAAAAAACAAAAGCAGTTTATGAGAGTGGGACAGGTGGGGTTAAAGGGATGCGTCCTCCAAGCTGCTCTCTGGAAAGAAATTCCAGGACAGATATTCTCTGAGATGAGAAGCTGCTACTGTACAAAGAAATGAAAGTGAGTGGACTGCGTGTGTGTGTGTTGCAGTTTAATGTGTTTGCCAATTCAATACTGTTTACAGCACAGTGTATTCCACAATCCAAAATGAGCCACTTTTGTTTTCTGCCTTCGAATCTTCTCTTCACACTCTGAAAAGAGGGACATACTGGAAACACACACACACACACAAACGTACACACAGAGAAGTGTCTCCCCCAGCTCCCTGGCTTTATGGTTGAACCAGAAAGCAACACAGTATGTGTGCAGCAGGATCAGACTCCCCTGAGGCCCCTCTGTCTGAGCGTGTTGCTCCAGTTGAGACGTGGTTTGTAAAGGAGCGTGAAAATGAGTTATAATGGATGGAGATGGATGGATAGAGTGATGGGAAGGAGGGATGAAAGGGGGGGATGCTTTGAATGGAGGCAATTATTTCCTTAATTAGTGTAATATCAGGCTGCTCTGCAATGTGACTAATTATCAGATGAAAAAGGTGGAAATTAGCAGTGTAGTGGAAATGTATTGATATTCTAGGGGTCGTTTCATTTCTGTGTGTGTGTTTGTGTATGTGTGTGTGTATTCGTGTGTTGATACGTGTCAGGAAAGTTGGGTGGGGGATTGGATGGTGTCAGGCAGAAGAGCAGTGTCTGCCAATTATTCTTTGGTGGAAATTGTTTTTGGTAGCCATATATTTGGACTACCTATTGGGGTCTTTTTTAGACTGAGTGTAGGGCATCTTTCTACATCATACCTTTGCCAAAATGGTCTGTAATTTGGATTGGTTGAAGCTGTCACTTGCTGTGTCAACTGCCCCTGTCTGACTGAGTTCCTCTGTCTCCTAGAGAAGTAAGCCAGAGAGAGAAGTCCCACTGATGTTGGTCAAGTGTTACCTGGGCCTGAAGAAGAGCTCAAACCACTTACCAAGTAAATATCCAACCTGATCTCATAGTTTCAAGTCGGGTTTTGACATAATGTGAATGAATGTCTAATCTTGACCCATTCATTTTGCGTTTTTACACTGTTCATTCCACCTGGTTACAGAGTTTAAACAGAAACTACTCAAAGGGTTACGTTTAGGTATTCATTCTGAGTAGTTAAGGTTATGGTTTGGGGAAGAAATAAAACTAAATAATTAAAAAAATTGCTGTTTCGATTTAGTATCATCAAATACTCTCCCTGCTTGCTGGAGAATTGTGAACTGCTGTGGTGCAGTGGTCTAAGCAGTGTGTTCTGAGTGTCATGAGTTTGAGCCCAGTGCTGTCCCATAGTTTTTTGGGGGGAGATGAGCGCCGAGGTTTTATCGGCGTCCTCAGGACCTTCTCAAACTTCCAAAATCAACATGTGTTTCTGGTGACCAGGCTGAAATATCAGAGACGTTCCTTTTGCCTCATGAGACAGCACACAGAATCATACAGTTCATGCAGTAGTAGAGTGGTGTCACGCCCTGGCCTTAGTATTCTTGGTTTTCTTTATTATTTTAGTTAGGTCAGGGTGTGACATGGGGAATGTTTTTGTTTTGTTGGTTTTGGGTGTTGTTTATGGTAAAGGGGTTGTGTATAGTATATGGGTTTGTGTGGAGTACATGTTTCTAGTAGTGTCTATGTATGTTTAGTTGTCTAGGAGAGTCTATGGTTACCTGAATGAGTTCCCAATTAGAGACAGCTGATTTCGGTTGTCTCTGATTGGGAGCCTTATTTAGGGTAGCCATAGGCTCTCATTGGTTGTGGGTAATTGTCTATGTAGAACGTTTGTAGCCTGTATGTATGTGCACAACGTTTGTAGCTTCACGGTTGTTTTTGTTATTTTGTTAAAGTGTTTCGTGTTTATTGTTTGTCATCTTTTAAAATAAAAGAAGATGGCTTATTTTCCAACTGCTGCATTTTGGTCCGTCAATCCGCCACACGATCGTGACAGAATTACTCACCATAGGACCAAGCGGCATGGAAGGCGGCAACAGGACCTACCTACACAGGATTTCTGGAGATGGGAGGACGAATTGGAAGGAAAGGGACCTTGGGCTCAACCTGGAGAATATCGCCTCCCTCGTGAAGAGCTGGAGGCAGCGAAAGCCGAGAGGAGGCGATATGAGGAGGCAGCAAGGAAGCAAGGCTGGAGACCCGTGAGTAATACCCAAAAATTTCTTGGGGAGGGGCTCATGAGGAATGTGGCGAGTCCTGATGGGAGAACTGCGTCAACTTCCCGTGCTTCCTCTAAGAGGGAACCTGAGCCAGTCGGGCTGAGATTGGAGGGGAGCAATGGGAATGATGCAGAGACGGTTAAGGATTTATTGGGGAGGTTGGAAGAGAGTGAAATGAGGGAGCTGCTGTGTTGGTGCGTGAGGCACAAGATCCACCCGACAGAGCGTGTGCGGGATGTGAGGTTACCTGAGTCAGCTCTCCATGCTCGTCCTGATGTACGTGCTAACCGTCTGGAAAGGACAGTCCCACGAACCAGGCCTCCTGTACGCCTCCCTAGTCCTGCACCTCCTATATTAGCCCTATGTACTAACTCTCCTGTGACGGTCCCCAGCCCAGTACAACCAGTGCCTCCTCCACGCACTAGCCTTATGGTGCGTGTCTCCAGCCCTTTACCACCAGTGCCTAAATTACGCACCAAGCCTCCTGTGTATACCCAGAGTCCTGTGCGTCCTGTTGCTGCTCCCCGCATTAGCCCTGAGATGCGTGTCCCCAGTCCGGTACCACCAGTTCCGGCCCCACGCACTAGGCCTAATGTGCGTCCCCAGGGTCCAGTATGCCCTGTTCCTTCTCCCCGCACTAGCCCTGAGATGCGTGTCCCCAGCCCGGTACTACCAGTCCCGGCACCACGCACCAGGCCTACAGTGCGCCTCAGCCGGCAGGAGTCTGCCGTCTGCACAGCGATGACTGAACTGCCCGTCTCCCCAGCGCCATCTGAGCCATCCGTCTCCCCAGCGCCATCTGAGCCATCCGTCTCCCCAGCGCCATCTGAGCCATCCGTCTGCAATGAGCCTGCAAAGCCGCCCGTCTGCCATGAGCCTGCAAAGCCGCCCGTCTGCCATGAGCCCACTGAGCCGTCCGCCAGACAGGAGCCGCTAGAGCCGCCAGCCAGACAGGAGCCGCTAGAGCCGTCCGTCAGACAGGATCTGCCAGAGCCGTCAACCAGACAGGATCTGCCAGAGCCGCCAACCAGACAGGATCTGCCAGAGCCGCCAATCAGACAGGAGCAGCCAGATCAGTCAGTCAGCCATGAGCAGCCAGATCCGTCAGCCAGCCATGAGCAGCCAGATCCGTCAGCTAGCCATGAGCAGCCAGATCCGTCAGCTAGCCTTGAGCAGCCAGATCCGTCAGCTAGCCATGAGCAGCCAGATCCGTCAGCTAGCCATGAGCAGCCAGATCCGTCAGCTAGCCATGAGCAGCCAGATCCGTCAGCTAGCCATGAGCAGCCAGATCCGTCAGCTAGCCATGAGCAGCCAGATCCGTCAGCTAGCCATGAGCAGCCAGATCCGTCAGCTAGCCATGAGCAGCCAGATCCGTCAGCCAGCCATGAGCAGCCAGATCCGTCAGCCAGCCATGAGCAGCCAGATCCGTCAGCTAGCCATGAGCAGCCAGATCCGTCAGCCAGCCATGAGCAGCCAGATCCGTCAGCCAGCCATGAGCAGCCAGATCCGTCAGCCAGCCATGAGCAGCCAGATCCGTCAGCCAGCCATGAGCAGCCAGATCTGTCAGCCAGCCATGGGCCGTCCCTCAGTCCGGAGCTGCAGTCCCTCAGTCCGGAGCTGCCATTCCTCAGTCCGGAGCTGCCATTCCTCAGTCCGGAGCTGCCCCTTACCCTGGTGCTGCCCCTTACCCTGGTGCTGCCCCTTACCCTGGTGCTGCCCCTTACCCTGGTGCTGCCCCTTACCCTGGTGCTGCCCCTTACCCTGGTACTGCCCCTTACCCTGGTACTGCCCCTTACCCTGGTACTGCCCCTGACCCTGGTACTGCCCCTGACCCTGGTACTGCCCCTTAGTTCGGAGCTGTCCCTTAGTCCGGAACTGCCCTTTAATGCAATGGGGTTAATGTGGAGGGGGGTCGTTTGGAGGAAGCCTAGGAGGTGTTTAGGTACTGTGGTGACGTGGGGACCGCGACCAGAGCCGGAGCCGCCACCGTGGATGGAAGCCCACCCAGACCCTCCCCTAGACTGTGTATGGTGCGCCCGGAGTTCGCGCCTCAAGGGGGGGGTTATGTCACGCCCTGGCCTTAGTATTCTTGGTTTTCTTTATTATTTTAGTTAGGTCAGGGTGTGACATGGGGAATGTTTTTGTTTTGTTGGTTTTGGGTGTTGTTTATGGTAAAGGGGTTGTGTATAGTATATGGGTTTGTGTGGAGTACATGTTTCTAGTATTGTCTATGTATGTTTAGTTGTCTAGGAGAGTCTATGGTTACCTGAATGAGTTCCCAATTAGAGACAGCTGATTTCGGTTGTCTCTGATTGGGAGCCTTATTTAGGGTAGCCATAGGCTCTCATTGGTTGTGGGTAATTGTCTATGTAGAACGTTTGTAGCCTGTATGTATGTGCACAACGTTTGTAGCTTCACGGTCGTTTTGTTGTTTTGTTATTTTGTTAAAGTGTTTCGTGTTTATTGTTTGTCATCTTTTAAAATAAAAGAAGATGGCTTATTTTCCAACTGCTGCATTTTGGTCCGTCAATCCGCCACACGATCATGACAAGTGGTGCCTGGAGAAGTGGGTATACTCTCACTTTGCCAATAATTTCCCTAACGGCCCGTCCGGCGAAGGAAAGGCTCCCATGTGAAAAATTATATGAAAAATAGTGACACACTCTGAATTATCTAAAATTATCAATCACATGTTGGTCTTTCACAGTCAGGCCAACTCAAGCTGCAAGTAGGCTAATAGTAGGCCTATTAGTGAAATAGAGAAATGTTTAGAGAAATGTAATGAAATAGAGAAATGTAAACATTTCCACTAAACCTGGACATTTTACTTCATATTATGAGGCATGTCTTACCTTGCTTCAAAGTAGCCAAAATCCCAGCATTGAAAGGTGGAGGCAATTATTTTAAAAAGACTTCCACATGTGTTCTCTTGTTCTGTTGGATTTCTTTCAACGTCCTTTCATCGTCTAGCAGCCAAAGGCATTATCCTAGTCATATTAGCAATCCAAGATGATAGTAGTTTCATCTTTAGATCTCCTCACTTTCTAAATTTCTGACAGATATTTCCCATCTCTGTACATGAAACCGCTCACATGTGCCATGCACATTTTAGAACAGTGATTTTCCGCAATTTGCACTTTGGAACATTCACATGTAGGCCTACTGCCATGTGCACATTGCTGTGCCTAAAATGTCATGAAATAAAAGTTGATCAACATTTTTAAGCCAAACATTCTGATATGTTCCATCAGCCTTATTAATTAATATGGCGTATACCTCCACTACAATACTTTGATACGTGGGGATTTAGTAGTAAGCATATGCAATAGCCCCTGAAAACTAAGTGGTACATAGCATATACACTCCAATAATGGGGTTTTACAGGCCTGTAATATTTCTAAAAGTGTGGCAAAGAAGGGGGCAGAGTGATAAATGGCAGATATGTGAGGGCAGAACTAATAAACCGCCTCTGTCCTCTCACTAAGGGTTGGCCAGATGGTGAACTACAAAGCACAAAATGGCCACCCCAAAAGAGCTATAGATCAAGAAAAGGCCGAACGGCAAAAAACACAATCCTCAGAAGCAAGGGGAACGCTCACAAGGTGGGGCCGACCCACATAAGGGGTCAAGCCACACCAGGAAGAGAGAGAGAGCAAGGAGCTGTGGGCCTGTGAACCATTAAAAAAGAGAAAGTGATAATATATCTGCTGGATTTATTGTGTATGACCTGAACTATTTGGACTTACCCGTTGGCTGATTTGGACCCAGATCTACCGAGAACCCGATTTGTTTACCAAATCCTGCTATCCTCAACCACGGCTCCGGCCTGGAGTGTCTGCGGCCAGGCCGGATAAATAAACATCCAGGTACTGTCCTGTTCAAAAGAACTCTCTCTGGTGTGATTTTGTGTCTGTCTCCCGCTTCATTTGTGTACAAACTCTCCGAACTTGAAGAGAATTGTCTCACGTGGTGGAGAATGCGGACACATTGTGGACTGTGTGTTTTATTGTGGTTCGAAGTTAGGAAAAAAATATATAATAATATAGCTCATCAGGATGTAATGCAAATGCATCAGGACATGCTGCAGGTCCAGCACTGCACCAAACAGCTGCTCAGAGAGGAGCAAGAGATAAACACCCTGGAGTTAAGAGAAGGTCTGCAGGGGCTAGCGGCCCAAATTGCAGCTCAGCTACCAGCTACAAAGGCGGGCCAATCTTTTTCTTATAAAAATGACAAAGCAGGATGATGTGGAAGCATACCTCACCTTCTTCAAAAGAACGGCAGAGAGAGAGAAGTGACCAAAAGAAGAATGGGCAGGGCTTCGGGCACCATACCTGGCAGTGGATATTCAAAAACTGTAGTTCGACCTGGAATTGAAAGATGTACAGGATTACGATAAACTAAAGGGAGAGATAGACTGGGAGTGAGCCTACAGTGGGCCTACAGACCTGGACAACCACCCCGAACACAGATGTTCGACCTGATTCACCTGGCACGGAAATAAATGGCTGCGACCAGAGACCTGTTCATCCGCCAAGATTGTCGAGACCATCGTACACAACCAATTTCAGCTATTGGGAAATTCAACGATGTGTTGGCCAGAATAAGGTACTTTCCGCCGACCATCTCGTGGCCCCATGAACAGTATTGTACAGCAGGAACAACTGAGCAGACACAGGAGGAAAACCAGCGGACAGAGTAAGACTGTTTCAGTATTTGGGGGGGGGGGGGGCAGTGTGCGGCTGTGAGGAAAGAACCAGACTGGGGGCGAGATACTCTGGCAAAAGCGAAAACCAGGACAGGGGGTTGAAGGGCTTCCCCCCGAAACCCTATTATATGTTAAAATTGCAACGCTAAAGAAGAGCCAATGCAATGTAATATTGGTGAAAAAGAAGAAACTGATACATTATATTCATGTTCTGTAGTAACCACTGTACTTCCAAGATCAAGAAACAAACTCATGTGTACGCTGAAGTTTGAAGGGAAAGAGGTTGCAGCCCTGCTTGAATCCGACAGTCTGTTAACCTTGCTCATAGCAAACTTAGTGCCGACTCATAAACTGGATAAAGTCAGGACGTCACTGTTATGTGCATTCATGGTGATATCCACCCGTACCTCACAGCCGTAGTGAGCATACAAACTGAGAACGGCTTGCTGGATTATGAGGTCAGTGTGGCTCGAAAATGCTGTATGATTTAATACTGGGTAGATACTTTCCTAAATTTACGAGGCATGTATTTGTTTTACGTGGACGACAGGAAGATTAGCTTCTGCATTTGCCGTAGCTAATGGGCATCCAAATAACTAAACAAATTTTCGGGTTGAGGGCAAAATTCTTCATTTTTAACACAGAAAAATATCTGATTCATCTCAACAACTGGTCGGGAAATCATTTGGTCTCGATCTCTTATTTTTCTCTATCAGAATTGCATACAAACTAGTGGAAGAGGAGGGCGAATGTGTTGAATTTAAGGATTAAAAAAAAAATGCAAAATTCTTCATTTTTAACACAGAAAAACATCTGATTCATCTCAACAACTGGTCGTGAAATCATTTGGTCTCGAGCTCTTATTTTTCTCTATCAGAATTTCATACAAACTAGTGGAAGAGGAGGGCGAATGTGTTGAATTTAAGGATCAGTGAAAAGCACTCACCATATCTGTTTGTCTGTGTAAACTGTGTTCCTGCAAACGAGTGTCGTGACGTTGGTACCATTAATTTGATGACGATTATTTTATCAAATCAATTACCTATAATTTAACCTCTCTGGGATATTCGGGTGGGGAAAGAAAGAGCGGGAGAATGAGAGAAAGATATTAAACTATCGTACACACAGTTCAATAATACGCTCATCGTAAATATGGATATTTAACACCCCAACAACCGCTCATTCCGATTTAGAAATGCAATGTAAATATTTACGCTTTTAAGTCTTTGTCTTCTCTCTCCGGTGAAATCACAAATTCGACAGAAAGTCTCTGGTTGTGTAAGCCATGTAATCTGTAGTTGTAGTAGGTTGGTCTCGGAGTGTCTGTTAGAACGGATCTTCCAGAGATGTACCACGCGGTGTTCAGCGGGGCTTGTCATTCACTCTGTTTGTTTAGAATAGGTACCCTAGAGATGCCTATAGTGTTGAGAGGAAATTGTTCTTTGTCTCTCGTCTTCGGTCGAGTTTCCCAGGCTAACAGTACATAAACAGCTACAGACTGAATGTTCCTGCATAGTCTTCGAGAGAGAGAGAGAGTTTCAGAGGATCTTACCATTTTCTGGTACTGTAATTTCAAACCAATTTGCCATATCCAGCTCACGCTGTACTTTGTCTGGTCTTTAGTTTTAAACCATTTGTCAGCCGTGTAGCCTCCGTTAATGGGCAATAAGACATATGGAATCATGTAGTAACCAAAAAGTATTAAACAAATCAAAATATATTTTACATTTGAGATTGTTCAAAATAGCCACCCTTTGCCTTGAAGACAGCTTTGCATACTCTTGGCTTTCTCTCAACCAGCTTCATGAGGTAGTTACATGGAATGCGTTTCAATTAATAGGTGTGCCTTGTTAAAAGTGGAATTTCTGTCCTTCTTAATGCGTTTGAGCCAATCAGTTGTGTTGTGACAAGGTAGGGTTGGTATACAGAAGATGGTATTTTACCAAATAGGGCTAAGGCCAAATTATGCAAAGCACAGCTTAAACAAGCAAAGAGAAACAACAGTCCATCATTATTTTAAGACATGAAAGTCAGTCAATACGGAACATTTTCTTCAAGTGCATTCACAAAAACCTTTAAGCGCTATGATGAAACTGGCTCTCTCATGAGCACCGCCACAGGAAAAGGAGACCCAGAGTTACATCTGCTGCAAAGGATAAGCTCTGCCCAAATAAATGTTCAGAATTCAAGTAACAGACACATCTCAAAATCAACTGTTCATAGGAAACTGTGTGAATCAGGCCTCCAAATTGAGATGTTTTGGGGTGAGTGTTATTTAACCTGGTAGGCCAGTTGAGAACAAGTTCTCATTTACAACTGCGAGCTGGCCCAGATAAAGCAAAGCAGTGCGACAGAAACAACAACACAGAGTTACACAAACAAACGTACAGTCAATAACACAAAAGAAAATACAAATGTTAAAATCTATGTACAGTGTGTGCAAAGGTAGAAGAGTAGGGAGATAGGCAACAGTTGCGAAATAATTACAATTTAGCATTAATACTGGAGTGATAGATGTGCAGATGATGATGTGCAAGTAGAGATACTGGGGTGCAAACGAGTAAGTAATAATATGGGGATGAGGTAGTTGGGTGCACTTGCTACAGGTTGGTGTTGCTATGGTGACTAGTGAGCTGAGATAAGGCAGGGAATTACCTAGCAAAGACTTATAGATGACCTGGAGCCAGTGGGTTTGGCGGTTGATATGTAGTGAGGGCCAGGCAACGAGAGCGTACAGGTTGCAGTGGTGGGTAGTATATGGTGCTTTGGTGACAAAACGGATACACTAAATCTAGTTTGCTGAGTAGAGTGTTGGGGGCTATTTGGTAAATGACATCGCCGAAGTCAAGGATTGGTAGGATAGTCAGTTTTATGAGGGTATGTTTGGCGGCATGAGTGAAGGAGGCTTTGTTGCGTAATATGAAGCCGATTGTAGATTTAATTTTGGATTGGAGATGCTTTGTATGAGTCTGGAAGGAGAGTTTACAGTCTAACCAGACACCTATGTATTTGTAGTTGTCCACATATTCTGGACAAATCTTTCGGCGAGGCCATTTGTTGCAGGGTGAAACGGTGCTGAATTCATGTGCTGAAATCCATTTGCTTCCATGAATGACCTGAACTCTTCAGACACCAGATGGGTTACATTATTGCTAAGAAGTTACGTTGGCAATCCGACGCGACTGAAGATTGACCGTAGCACTTCAATGATTCTCTCCGCTGAGGTGCTCTTCATCACTGTGACCTCAGGCCATTTGCTGTGTGCGTCAACTACAACAGATGCACACAGAACAGACAATCCTCCAGTGGGCCTGCATAGTCTGCTCCTCTGGGAAGTCCCATGGGTGTAGTGGCACTAGCTGAGGCATGTTCCTCATCTTTTGACATGCAGAACATGACGTGGCCTTGTCTTTGATAGCTGCATCCAAACCTGGCCAATAAAAGAAGCTGCATGCAATCTCCTTCATTCGCACCACGCCACAGTGCCCTGAATGTATTTCTTCAATATGATGACTCGAAAGCCCCATAGCAGGCATCCAGACTGAACTGTTAGCTCGTTTCTCCTCATAAGGTAAGATTAGGCTGTCCTACAGCTCTCCTCCTTTCCCACGAGTGACAATGTCCACGACCTCAGACATCACTTGATAAGTGTGGGTGAATTTTTTCACTTGGACAGACGTAACTGGGGGCGTTCGTCACTTCCTTGAGGTAGAAGATTTCAGCCTGGAACTGCTCTGTGTGTGTGACAGGTTGTCACGTTCTGACCTTTATTTCCTTTGATTTTGTCTTTATTTAGTATGGTCAGGGTGTGAGTTGGGGTGGGCAGTCTATGCTTGTATTTCTATGTTTTCCTATTTCTGTGTTTGGCCTGATATGGTTCTCAATCAGAGGCAGGTGTTTTGTGTTGTCTCTGATTGGGAACCTTATTTAGGTAGCCTGTTTTGTGTTGGGTTTTGTGGGTGGTTGTTTTCAGTTTTTGTGTGTCTGCACCAAATATAACTGTTTCGGTTGTCACTTTTGTTGTTTTTGTATTTTGAGTGTTCACCACGCTGCGCATTGGTCCTCCGATCCTTCTAACTTATCCTCCTCAGACGAGGAGGAAGACGACAGCCGTTACACAGGTAAGGGAAACTTTGAGAGGCCGTCTGCATTGCAATGCTGCTCTGACCTAATGTACTTTATATTGTACTGGTGAGCAAATAACAGTAATGCCCGTCACTGCATGCAGCTTGCTGCGAGCTAATGAAATGCTGGTGTTGGGACCAAAGATGGAGGTGAAGGGTCTATGGTCCATCAGCAGTGTGAATTGTCTGCCAAACAGAAACTGATAACATTTCTTAACTCTAAACACGATGGCATGCGCTTCACGCTCTCTGTGCATAATTGATTTTGGCTTTACTTGAATCAAAAAGCAATTGTCCTTTCCTCACCTGATGGCATGATGTGTGAGACCACAGCACCAAAGCCATTAGGCGATGCATCGCATGCCAACTAATGCTGTAAAGGCTGTTTTCACTTCTTGATGGCCTCCTCACACCTGTCGGTCCACTTCCCCTGTTTGGTTTTGTTCAAAAGTTCAGTGGCCTCTTAAGAATCGGACCCTTTTTTCAATTTTCACCTAAAATGACATACCCAAATCTAACTGCTTGTAGTTCAGGACCTGAATCAAGGATATGCATATTCTTGATACCATTTGAAAGGAAACATTTTGAAGTTTGTGGAAATGTGAAATTAATGGAGGAGAATATTACACATTAGATCAGGTAAAAGATAATACAAAGAATTTAAGCTTTCTGCCCTTATAAGACATGTCTACAGTATGTCCTGGGAAATGTTCTTGTTACTTACAGCGTCATGCTAATCACATTAGCACACGTTAGCTCAACAGTACCGTGTAGGGGGGGGGGGGGGGGGGGGGGAACCCGTAGAGGTTGACATTTTTGGTTACTACTTGATTCCATATGTGATATTTCTTAATGTTGATGTCTTTACTATTATTCTACAATGTATAAAACAGTCAAAATAATGAAAAACCCTTGAATGAGCAGGTATGTCCAAACTTTTGACTGGTACTCTACATACAAACACACACGCACACGCACACACATGTCTTTAAAAATATATATATATTTTCCTTTACTACTTTTACTCCCACCCCTCCCATAATTGGAGTAAACTAGTGAACAACAATGTTTAGGCTTCTACTTCCATTTTATGGACACATTCCATTTTACATTAGTTCTATTTTGTTTGTTTTTACTCTGGTCCTTCCTCTACCAGCCTCTCCCATCTATTTCTGTCCACCCGGAATTTGCCATATATTTCAAACTGTACTCTTTCACAAAAGTTCTGAACCTACAGTATATACACGTTTTACAGACAGTATGTTTTACATTAGTTTTTTATATCTGTGAGTAAAACAGAACTCGAGTTGGAGCAATTTTCCTATGAGGAAGTGAGAAACCTGAAATCTGCAGGCTGTTCTGAGGTCGGTTTATTAATTTGCATGTCTTCTATTGGTTGAGATGCACTGCATACGCCTTCCCCTGGATGTCAGCAAATAGTGAGAATTGGAATGGAGTTGCTAGGCAGATCTGAGGCCATATAAATGGGCTCGGAACGGGGGGTCCTCTCTTTCCTTTGTTTGCCATGACGCAAGACAGACCTCAGGATGGCGTTCTAGAAAGCTCAGAAAGCTCGTTATAGCCGTTAGATATATCCGGCTCTGATTTTATTCGATATAGGTGTTAAAGACATCATAATGTTGTTATTTTAAACCGAGTTATATCAGTTTATATCAGTTCATTGCGATTTTCGGGTATTTATTTGTGCTGCGTTCTAGGGAGTTGGGCACGTCTGGCCCACATGGCTAATGTTTACTGCTAATTCCAAAGTTGAAGGTGACAATCTACAACCGAGCAACGATTATTTTGGAAAAAGGACAACTTGCCCAAGATTCTGATGGGAGCTCATCAAAAAGTAAGAACTATTTATGATGTTAATTCGTTGTTCTGTTGAAAAATGTAAAACTCATATTCCGCCATTAATTTCGGTGCGGTCTCGCTTTAACCTGATGAGGACAGAGGGCGCTGTTGTCACTTTGGGGGAAAAACGTGCCCAATTTAAACGGCCTCGTACTCAATTCTTGCTCGTACAATATGCATATTATTATTACTATTGGATAGAAAACACTCTCTAGTTTCTAAACCGTTTGAATTATATCTGTGAGTGAAACAGAACTCATTTGGCACAAACTTCCTGACCAGGAAGTGGAAAATCTGAAATCGATGCTCTCTTCTGGGTCCTGCCTATAAATGGGCATGATACCTATTAGTATACATGCACGTCATACACCTTCTCCTGGATGTCAAGATGCAGTGAGAGAAGAAATGGAGTGTTTATCTTGGTCTGAGATGGAATACGTCCTCTTGGAATGACGTGTCACCCATTTCATGTTTTCAGGAAGGCGCGAAGTTGGACCTGGATTTGCCTTCTGAATAGCTGTCGTTATAGGCGACTATCTCCGGCTTTGATTTTATTTGATACATGTGACAATATCATCGTAAAGTATGTTTTTTCAATATAGTTTTATTAGATTTTTGAAATTTATTCGGGACGTTAGGCGTGTTGCGTTGTGTGCCTTTGTTCAGAAAGGAGAGCTTCGCGCCACTTGGCCAGTGTGCTTGCTAATTCAAGAGGGAAAAACGATGTTCTAAATCCAAACAACGACTGTTCTGGACAAAGGACCCCTTGTCCAACATTCTGATGGAAGATCACCAAAAGTAGGACCCATTTTGTGATGCTATTTCATATATCTGTCGAACTGTGTACTAGTAGTTTTGCGCCCAGGTTTTCGCCACTCTCTCGCTATAACATAAGCCTTATGTCGTAATGAAGTTATTTTTAGAATTCTAACACTGCGATTGCATTAAGAACTAGTGTATCTATCATTTCCTATGCAACATGTATTTTTTTGTAATGTTTATGAATAGCTATTTGGTCAGAATAGGTGAGAGTCTAATAGAAATATCCGCACATTCTGGGAAAAAGAAGCTACGTTAGCATAATGGATAACCACTGATTGCAGCTCTAAATATGCACATTTTCGAACAAAACATAAGTGTAGGTATAACCTGATGTTATAGGACTGTCATCTGAGGAAGGTTTATGAAGGTTAGTGAAAATTAATATCTTTTGCTGGTTTATTCGCTAACGCTAACGTGCCTATTGCTATCGCTAACGTGCCTTGATGAATGAATGCGGTAGTGTGGTAGGCTATTGTAGTAAGCTAATATATTGCTATATTGTGTTTTCGCTGTAAAACACTTAAGAAATCTGAAATATTGGCTGGATTCACAAGATACTTGTCTTTCATTTGCTGTACACGATGCATTTTTCAGAAATGTTTTATGATGAGTATTTAGGTATTCCACGTTGGTCTCTATAATTACTCTGGCTGCTTCGGTGCTATTTTTGACGGTAGCTGTGATGGTAGCTGCAATGTAAAACTGATTTATACTTCAAATATGCACATTTTTCGAACAAAACATAGATTTAATGTTTAACATGTTATAAGACTGTCATCTGATTAATTTGTTTGTTGGTTAGTTTGGTTGGTTCTTGGTTAGTTAGGTTGGCTTTGTGCATGCTACCTGTGCTGTGAAAAATGTCTGTCCTTTTTTGTATTTGGTGGTGAGCTAGCATAAATACACGTGCTGTTTTCGCTGTAAAACATTTAAAAAATTGGACATGTTGGCTGGATTCACAAGACGTGTACCTTTCATTTGCTGTATTGGACTTGTTAATGTGTGAAAGTTAAATATTTCGAAAAAATATATTTTGAATTTCGCGCTCTGCTTTTTCAGTGGAATGTGGGAGGAGTTCCGCTGGTGGAACGCTGGAGCAGTAAAAGTTAACGCACGTTGTATGTCGTAGTAACGTTAATTTAAAAAATCTAACACAGCGATTGCATTAAGAACTAATGTATCTTTCATTTGCTGTCCAACCTGTATTTTTTAGTCAAGTTTAAATTTAGTTACTGATTAGATTAGGTGCCTCTCCCAAGATTTCTCCCGATATATTGTTGGCAGCTTGGCTACTATTCTCATTGTATAACCACGATTTGTGCCGCTACATTTTCGAACAAACTCTATATCTATTGTGTAATATGATGTTATAGGACTGTCATCTGAAGAAGTTTGAGAAGGTTAGTGAAAAAATGTATATCTTTTGCTGGTTTATTCGTTATCGCTATTGTTGGCTTGAATCAATGCTGTTGTGTGGTTGGCTATTGTAGTAAGCTAATATAATGCTATATTGTGTTTTCGCTGTAAAAATCGGAAATATTGGCTGGATTCACAAGATCTGTTAAGGCTGTCGCTTTCCTCATCCTCAGATGAGGTGAGGAGAGAAGGATCTTCTGACCAAAATGCGGGTTCAGGGAAATATGCCATCTTTATTTTTAATTAAATAGCCACGAAACAAAAACACTTTCAAAACTTACAAAATAACAAAACGACGTAGAACGGAACCTGAACATAAACTCACATCACAAACGTAAACTCACGGACAGGAACGTTACATCGAAACACACGAACAGCCAAACAGTCCCGTAAGTGAAAAACACATCGACAACGACGAAAGACATCACAGGAGACAATCACCCACCAACAAACAGTGAGAATGCCCTACCTAAATATGACTCTTGATTAGAGGAAAACGCAAACCACCTGCCTCTAATCAAGAGCCATACCAGGCAAACCAAAACCAACATAGAAACAAATAACATAGACTGCCCACCCAAAACTAACGCCCTGACCATAAACACATAAAAACAACATAAAACAGGTCAGGACTGTTACAGTACCCCCCCCCTCAAGGTGCGAACGCCGGGCGCACCAGCACAAAGTCCAGGGGAGGGTCCGGGTGGGCAGTTGACCACGGTGGTGGTTCCGGCTCAGGACGCTGTCCCCATACCACCATAGTCACTCCCCTCTTCTGTCTACCCCTTCTAATGACCACCCTAACACTACCTTCCCCTAAATAAACAGCTAGCACCGGGACAAGGGGCAGCACCGGGACAAGGGGTAGCACCGGGACAAGGGGCAGCACCAGAACCAGGGGCAGCACCAGGATAAGGACCAGCACCGGAATAAGGGGCAGCACCGGGACAAGGGGCAGCACCGGGACAAGGGGCAGCACCGGGACAAGGGGCAGCACCGGGACAAGGGGCAGCACCGGGACAAGGGGCAGCACCGGGACAAGGGGCAGATCCCGGCTGAAGGACTCTGGCAGGTCCTGTTTAGACGGCTCTGGCAGGTCCTGACTGGACGGCTCTGGCAGGTCCATGCAGGCTGACGGCTCTCGACGCTCATGGCAGACTGACGGCTCTCTACGCTCATGACAGGCTGACGGCTCTCTACGCTCATGGCAGGCTGACGGCTCTCGACGCTCATGGCAGACTGACGGCTCTCGACGCTCATGGCAGGCTGACGGCTCTGGACGCTCATGGCTCTCTGACGGCTCTGGCTGCTCATGGCTCTCTGACGGCTCTGGCTGCTCATGGCTCTCTGACGGCTCTGGCTGCTCATGGCTCTCTGACGGCTCTGGCTGCTCATGGCTCTCTGACGGCTCTGGCTGCTCATGGCTCTCTGACGGCTCTGGCTGCTCATGGCTCGCTGGCTCTGGCAGATCCTGTCTGGTTGGCGGCTCTGGCAGATCCTGTCTGGTTGGCGGCTCTGGCAGATCCTGTCTGGTTGGCGGCTCTGGCAGATCCTGTCTGGTTGGCGGCTCTGGCAGATCCTGTCTGGTTGGCTGCTCTGGCAGATCCTGTCTGGCGGGCGGCTCTAGCGGCTCCTGTCTGGCTGACGGCTCTAGCGGCTCCTGTCTGGCGGATGGCTCTGTAGGCTCATGGCAGACGGGCGGCTTTGCAGGCTCATGGCAGACGGGCGGCTTTGCAGGCTCCTGACAGACGGATGACTCAGATGGCGCTGGGGAGACGGATGGCTCAGATGGCGCTGGGGAGACGGATGGCTCAGATGGCGCTGGGGAGACGGATGGCTCAGATGGCGCTGGGGAGACGGATAGCTCTGTAGGGAGGAGAAGGAGAGACAGCCTGGTGCGTGGTCTAGGCACCGGCTGCGCTGGAGAGGAGGAAACAGCAGGAGAGAGAACCCGGAGAGACAGCCTGGTACGGGGGGCTGCCACCGGAGGACTGGTACATGGAGGTGGCACCGGGTCTACCGGACCGTGAAGGAGGACACGTGCTCTTGAGCACCGAGCCTCCCCAACCTTACCAGGTTGACTGGACCCCGTAGCCCTGCCAGTGCGGCGAGGTGGAATAGCCCGCACTGGGCTATGCAGGCGAACCGGGGACACCACCTGTAAGGCTGGTGCCATGTACACCGGCCCGAGGAGACGTACTGGAGACCAGATACGTTGGGCCGGCTTCATGGCACTCGGCTCGATGCCCAACCTAGCCCTCCCAGTGCGGCAAGGTGGAATAGCCCGCACTGGGCTAAGCACGCGTACTGGGGACACCGTGCGCTCTACCGCATAACACGGTCTCTTACCAGTACGACGCCTTCTACCTCCACGGTAAGCACGGGGAGTTTGCTCGGGTATCTTACCCGGCTTTGCCACACTCCTCGTGTGCCCCCCCCCAAGAAATGTTTTGGTCTTACTCACGGGCTCCCAACCGCGTCGTCGCGCTGCCTCCTCATACCAGCGCCGCTCAGCCTTCGCTGCTTCCAATTCCTCCTTTGGACGGCGATATTCCCCTGGTTGAGCCCAAGGTCCTCTACCGTCCAAGATCTCCTCCCAAGTCCAGAAGTTCCTGTTGCTCCGTCGAGCATTCCCATACCGCTTGGTCTCTGTTTGTTGGTGGGTGATTCTGTTACGGCTGTCTCTCTCCTCATCCTCATATGAGGTGAGGAGAGAAGGATCCTCAGACCAAAACGCAGGCTTTGGGAAATAAGCCATCTTTTATTTAATAACGATGATGGCAAAACACGAAACGAAACAAAACACTTTAACAAGCTTACAAAATAACAAAAACGACGTTGACGCAACCTGAACATAAACTTACATAACTAAACATAAACTTACGTACAGGAAACAGACGACATCGAAACGAAACGAAACAAACAAACGCTACAGTCCAGTGTGGTACGAACAAACATACTGACACGGAAGACAATCACCCAACAACAAACAGTGAGAATGCCCTACCTAAATATGACTCTTGATTAGAGGAAAACGCAAACCACCTGCCTCTAATCAAGAGCCATACCAGGCAAACCAAAACCAACATAGAAACAAATAACATAGACTGCCCACCCAAAACTAACGCCCTGACCATAAACACATAAAAACAACATAAAACAGGTCAGGACTGTTACAAGATCTTTGTCTTTCATTTGCTGTACGCTGTGTATTTTTCAGAAATGTTTTATGATGAGTATTTAGGTCATTCACGTTGGTCTCTGTAGTTATTCTAGTTGCTTGGTGAGAGTTGTGATGGTGGCTGCAATGGTAAACTATGATTTATACCTGAAATATGCACATTTTTCTAACAAAACATATGCTATACAATAAATATGTGATCAGACTGTCATCTGATCAAGTTGTTTCTTGGTTAGTTGCTATTTATATCTTTATTTGGTCAAAATTGTGATAGCTACCTATGCAGGAAAAAATGGTGGGTAAAAAAGTTGTGTCTTTTGCTATCGTGGTTAGCTAATAGATTTACATATTGTGTCTTCCCTGTAAAACATTTTAAAAATCAGAAATGATGGCTGGATTCACAAGATGTGTATCTTTCATCAGTTATCTTGGACTTGTGATTTAATGATATTTAGATGCTAGTATTTACTTGTGACGCTATGCTAGGCTATGCTAGTCAGCTTTTTTACTGATGGGGGTGCTCCCGGATCCAGGATTGTGTGCAAGTAGGAGTTAAAAGCTTACATTCTTGTTAATAATCTAACTGCATTGTCCGATTTACAATTGGCATGCGGAAGCGTTTGTTTGAGGACGGCGCCCCACATCAAAATACCTTTCAACCAGCACAGGCTTCGTAAAATCACAAATAGCAATTTAATATTCACTTACTTTTTGAAAATCTTCCTCTGATTTGCAATCCCAAGGGTCCCAGCTACAACATGCATGGTCGTTTTGTTAGATAAAATCCTTCTTTATATCCCAAAAAGTAAGTTTAGTTGAACATTCAGAGAAAGGAATCCAAAAAACTACTGCTAAACTTCATTAAAACAAGTCAAAATAAATGTTTATTTACTCAGGTACCCTAAAATGTAATTAAACTATAATTTTTCATACGGAAATTAGTATGTTCAATAGAAATTCTAGAGGACCCAAGTGCGCGTCCTTTTTGTCGCACGAGCAGACTGATTTCCAACTCCGACTCCCTGTACCAAAACTCAAAATTATTAATCGTTTGGGAAGAAACAAGCCTGAAAACTTGAACAAGGACTTAACATCTAGTGGATGCCATGGGTATTGCAATCTGGGAGCTGGAATTGCATAGGACCCATAGCTTCAACAAAGTGCTGTGTAACTTGTCACAATACTTATGTAAATGTGATTTTTCAGTTTTTTATGTGTAATACAATTTGAAAAAAGGTATAACCTGTTTTTGCTTTGTCATCATGGTGTATTGTGGGTAGATTGATGATGGGGGAAAAAACATACATTTTAGAATAAGGCTGTAAGGTAACAAATGTGAGAAAGGCCAAGTTGTCTGGAAACTTTCCGAAGGCACTCAATCTATCCCTTTGTTGCTTTAATTGCGCAGACCTTGAACTCAGACAATAATTTATCATAGCATGTGACAATAAATGTAACCCATCCATGTACATAACAGAAATGTCTGTATGTCCCCTTGCTAACTGATGAACAAATCTAAATATGTATTTTTAAATCGGTCAAAGTGTTTGTGAATTACAGCCATCTCCATATTGTGCAACAGCTATCAACATTTGTCTTTTTCAAAGTCATGAGAGGGGATGTTCAAATGATCAGATCTTCATAATTTATAGCATACAGATTGTCTTGCCCAATAGAGTATGAAACACTGCCGATTTTGAAGGTTTTCCTACTTACCAAGCATATAGAGGTCTGTCATTTTTATCACACTTCAACTGTGAGACGGAATCTAAAACAAAAATCCTGAAAATCACTAAAAAATATCTATTTTTTAAATACAACGAAAGCGTTTGCAGGACGTCATTGTGATGTCTTCTTGGTCCGGGCGCAATGTTGAAAAGGACGGTACTTCCTGTTCCACGGTCTAATATAAGGTCCCAGATTGCGCAATCGACTCCATTCAAATTCTCACCGCTTACTGACATCTAGAGGAAGGCGTATGCAGTGCATGTAGCCCGATGGCTTACATGGGGACTTATAAACTGACCTTAGAACAGGGACCTCGATTTCTGAAATCTCACTCCCTGACAGGAAATGTGCTGCAGAAAGAGTTCTGTTTCACTCAGAGAAATAATTCAAACGGTTTTGGAAACTAGAGAGTGTTTTCTATCCAATAGTAATAATAATATGCATATTGTACGAGCAAGAATTAAGTACGAGGCAGTTTAATTTGGGCACTATTTTTCCCAATGGTGAAACAGCGCCCCCTTATTGACAAGAAGTTAAGTTTGTAGGTAAAAGCAGAAACTTGTTCTCAGGAAGATCTAAACTGGAAGGTAACATTTGGCTAGTGTGTTTGCTATTTGTATCTGTGTGTGTATTTCAGTGTGAATCAGGGACTTTTTTCCCTGCCCTTTGCAGAAGGTTTCAGCTTTGAGTCAGTCTTCAACAACTATATCTATAGCAGACTACAGCAGGCTAAAAATATTAGACTTCTCCTGAAGAGGAAAGAAGGAGAGAATACTTCAATCTTCTCACTTTCTTCTTACCCGTTAGCAGGCATTTGGCTTTTGGAAAGTGTTTCCATGGCAACTGACACAGGTGGTCTGGCTTTTGAGAGTTTGGGGGAGGGAGGGGTGGGGATACAAAAGGTACAAGCACATGTTCCAGCACAGATGCAATTAGGTGTTAAGAGGGAAAGGGGTTCACAGATCAGGAAGTGGACAAGTCATTAAAGTTTAGTACCAGCTAGCGCGATCAAGGTTTTTTGTCAGGAACAGCTGAGTCATAACCCTGCGACACTCAAATCTCTCCACCGAAGCTGGTGACTCAGTACCTCTGGCCCAAAAGATACTCTGAGAAAGTTCAAGAGAGACAATGGCACAAACGCTAACTGATATTGTTGATAAAGCCATTATTCTCCATCGGTATTGAAGATAAATGGACACTGGGTATTGTTAGAGGAGTTTTAGAATGTGTAGTCCATTCTTTTTAATCAAACTGCTGTGCTTTCTCCAACGTCTCCAGGTGGACTCATATTGGACAAAGAAGTCCATGAATTTGTATTGTCAGAGTTTCTGAAACCATTTTAGAAATATGTAAAACATGTTTATCACCGTATCACTGTTTATCAATGTTTATCGACCTCCCGGGTGGCGCAGTGGTCTAGGGCACTGCATCGCAGTGCTAGCTGCGCCACCAGAGTCTCTGGGTTCGCGCCCAGGCTGGGCTGGGTTCGCGCCCAGGCTCTGTCGCAGCCGGCCGCAACCGGGAGGTCCGTGGGGCGACGCACAATTGGCATAGCGTCGTCCGGGTTAGGGAGGGTTTAGCCGGTAGGGATATCCTTGTCTCAGTATGTAAAATGTAATAAAATGTATGCACTCTACTGTAAGTCGCTCTGGATAAGAGCGTCTGCTAAATGACTAAAATGTAAAATGTAAATGTACTGTAGAGACATTGGACAATGTATTGTCAGCATCTAGTACAAGTGTCTAGGTGGGCCACATCGGTGATTGAATTTATTATTTTATAAAAAGTGACACCTCCAGTGTCAGGCAGTCATTTTTTTAAATAATGTAGACATGGTGTATTTTCATAACAATATTTACTTTGTTCGTTATTATAAATTATTTGTAAAATCATATACAGTGGGGAGAACAAGTATTGGATACACTGCCGATTTTGCAGGTTTTCCTACTTACAAAGCATGTAGAGGTCTGTAATTTTTATCATAGGTACACTTCAACTGTGAGAGACGGAATTTAAAACAAAAATCCTGAAAATCACATTGTATGATTTTTAACCTGTTTGGGCTGCAGGGGCAGTATTGAGTAGCCAGATAAAATGTGCCCATTTCAAATGGCCTCGTACTCAATTCTTGCTCGTACAATATGCATATTATTATTACTATTGGATAGAAAACACTCTGTAGTTTCTAAAACCGTTTGAATTATATCTGTGAGTCAAACAGAACTCATTTGGCACAAACTTCCTGACCAGGAAGTGAAAAGTCTGAAATCGAGGCTCTGCTTTTCTTCCTGCCTATACATGGGCATGAAACGTAAGAGTCTAAGTCCACTTCATAGACCTTCCCATAGGTGTCAAGAGGCTGTGAGAGAAGAAATTTTGTGTTTATCTTGGTCTGACGTTGAATACAGGCTCTTTGTATGACGTGTCCCTCATTTCCGGTACTCTGAGGAGCGCGCGCAGGACAGTGGGATTGCCTTCTGTTTAGCTGCCGTTATGGACGACCAATATCTCCGACTTTGAGTTTATTTGATACATGTGACCATATCATCGTAAAGTAAGCAGATTATTGAAAATTTTTCGGGAGTTTTGCCGTGTTCCGTTCTCTGACTTTGTTGACGAAGGAGCGATTCGTGCCACCCGGCTAGTGCGCGTTCTAAATGAATAGGGAAAGTGTCCGTTCTAATTCCAAACAACGACTGTTCTGGACACAGGACGCCTTGTCCAACATTCTGATGAAAGATCAGCAAAAGTAAGAAACATTTTATGATGCTATTTCATATATCTGTTGTGCATGTGAACTAGTCGTGGGCGGCCAACGTTTGGGTACTCTAGCTATACCGAAGCTGCATATCATAATGAAGTTATTTTTTTGAATTCTAACACTGCGATTTCTTTAAGAACTAATAGATCTATCATTTCCTATACAACATGTATTTTTTAGTAATGTTTATGAATAGCTATTTGGTCAGAATATGTGTGTCAGAAAAAGTGTCAGGAAAAATACGGACGTAGTGGGGAAAAGTAACTAAGTTAGCACACGGTGTAACCATTGATTTCAGCTCTAAATATGCACATTTTCGAACAAACTCTATATGCATTGTGTAATATGATGTTACAGGACTGTCATCTGAAGAATTCTGAGAAGGTTATTGAAACAATTAATATATTTTGGTGGTTTATACGTTATCGCTATTTTTGCCTTGAATCAATGATGTTGTTAAGTTTGCTATTGTGCTAAGCTAATATAACGCTATATTGTGTTTTCGCTGTAAAACACTTGATAAATCGGAAATATATTCTGGAATCACAAGATGCCTGTCTTTCAATTGCTGTACACTATGTATTTTTCAGAAATGTTTTATGATGAGTATTTAGTTATTTGGCGTTGGTGTCTGTAATTTTTCTGTCTGCTTTCGGTGCAATTTCTGACTGTAGCTGCAATGTAAACTATGATTTATACTTGAAATATGCACATTTTTCTAATAAAACATATGCTATACAATAAATATGTTATCAGACTGTCATCTGTGTAAGGGCTGTCGTTCTCCTCCTCCTCAGATGAGGAGAGGAGAGAAGGATCATCAGACCAAAATGCAGCATTCGGGAAATAAGCCATCTTTTATTTGACACGATGGCAACACGAAAACAAACACTTTCAAAATTACAAAACAAGAAAACGACGTAGACGAAAAAACCTGAACATGAACTTACTTAACTAAAACGTAAAACTCACGGACAGGAACAGACTACATCGAAACGAAACGAACAACCGAACAGTCCCGTATGGTGCAAAACATAACACAGATACGGAAGACAATCACCCACAAACAAACAGTGAGAACACCCTACCTAAATATGACTCTTAATTAGAGGAAAACGCAAACCACCTGCCTCTAATTAAGAGCCATACCAGGCAACCCAAAACCAACATAGAAACAGAAAACATAGACTGCCCACCCAAAACACACGCCCTGACCATAAACACATACAAAAACAACATAAAACAGGTCAGGACCGTTACAATCTGATGAAGTTGTTTCTTGGTTAGTGGCTATTTATATCTTTATTTGGTCGAATTTGTGATAGCTACTGATGGAGTAAAAAACTGATGGAGTAAGAAAAGTGGTGTCTTTTGCTAACGTGGTTAGCTAATAGATTTACATATTGTGTCTTCCCTGTAAAACATTTTAAAAATCGGACATGTTGGCTTGATTCACAAGATGTGTACCTTTCAACTGGTGTCTTGGACTTTGTGTGAAAGTTAAATATTTAAAAAAAAAAAAATTGGGGGGAATTTCGCGCCCTGCACTTTGAGCTGGCTGTTGTCAAAAGTGTGCCGACGTCGGGCTTGCAGCCCAAAGAAGTTAACCTGTTTAGGATGGGAGTTCCTCCCACATTCCACTGAAAAAGCAGAGCGCAAAATTCAAAAAATATTTTTTTGAAATATTTAACTTTCACACATTAACAAGTCCAATACAGCAAATGAAAGATAAACATCTTGTGAATTCAGTCAACATGTCCAATTTTTTAAATGTATTACAGCAAAAACACCACGTATATTTATGTTAGCTCACCACCAAATACAAAAGAGGACAGACATTTTTCACAGCACCGGTAGCATGCAGGTAGCATGCACAAAGCCAACCTAACTAACCTAGAACCAACCTAACTAACCTAGAAACAACTCCCTCAGATGACAATCCTATAACATGTTACACAATAAATCTATGTTTTGTTCAAAGAATTTGCATATTTGAGCTATAAATCAGTTTTACATTACTGCTACCATCATAGCTACAGTCAAATATAGCACGGGAGTAGCCAGAGTAAATACAGACAACCAACGTCAACTACCTAATTACACATCATAAAACATTTCAGAAAAATATATGGTGGATAGCAAATGAAAGACAAAGATCTTGTGAATATAGCTAATATTTCCGATTTCTAATATGTTTTACGGCGAAAACACCACATATATTTATGTTAGCTCACCACCAAATACAAAAGACAGACAGTCGTTTTTCACAGCACCGGTAGCATGCAGGTAGCATGCACAAAGCCAACCTAACTAACCTAGAACCAACCTAAATAACCTAGAAACAACTCCCTCAGATGACAGTCCTATAACATGTTATACAATAAATCTATGTTTTGTTAAAAAAAATTGCATATTGGAGCTATAAATCAGTTTTACATTACTGCTACCATCATAGCTACCATCATAGCTACAGTCAAATATAGCACGGGAGTAGCCAGAGTAAATACAGACACCAACGTCAACTACCTAATTACTCATCATAAAACATTTCAGAAAAATATATGGTGTATAGCAAAATGAAAAACAAAGATCTTGTGAATAGAGACAATATTTCCGATTTTCTAAGTGTTTTACAGCGAAAACACAATATATCGTTATATTAGCTTACTGCAATGGCTAACACACAATAACATTGATTCCAAGTAATCGGTAGCGATAGCACAGCTCGACAGATATATGAAATAGCATCCCAAATTGGGTCCTTATCTTTGTTGATCTTCCATCAGAATGTTGTAAAGGGGTCCATTGTCCAGAACCTTCTTTGTCTGAATCCAGAACGAACTATTTTCTTCTTGAATTAGCAAGCACACTGGCCGTGCGGCGCTAACCTCTCCATCTTGAAAAAATTCTTCCAACGCATCACGTCTAAAGTCCCGAATAAATTTTAATAATATAATTAAAATATATTGAAAAAACATACTTTAGGATGATATTGTGACATGTATCAAGTCAAATCGAAGCCGGAGATTATATTCACGTATAACGACAGTTTTCCAGGAGGCAATACAAAGTCCAACTTCGCGCCATGGAGAAAAAAAATTATGGCGGTCCTCTCAAGAGGCTGTATTCAATGCCTGAACGAGATATTCAAGTGCTTTCTGCTCTCACTTCCGCATGACACCTAGGGGAAGGTGTATGACGTGTTTCTACAGTCGTAAGTGACATGCCCTTTTATAGACAAGCTCTTGAGAGACCTCGCTTTTGGAAATCTCACTTCCGGATAGGAAATGGGCTGTAAAAAGAGTTCTGTTTCACTTAGAGAAATAATTAGAACGGTTTCAGAAACTAGAGAGTGTTTTCTATCCAATATTAATAATAATATGCATATTGTACGAGCAAGAATTGAGTACGAGGCCGTTTAAATTTTGAACGATTTTCCCCAAAAGTGTAAACTCCACCCCTAATCCTAAAGAGGTTTTAATGTCTGGAATACAAAGCATTATGTTTGGGGCAAATCCAACACACCACATCACTGCATACCACTCTTCATATTTTCAAGCATGGTGATGGCTGCATCCCCTTATGGATATGCTTGTCATTGACAAGAACTAGGGAGTTTAGGATTAAAGCTAAGCACAGGAAAAATCATAGAGGAAAACCTAGGTTAGTCTGCCTTCCAACAGATACTGGGAGACAAATTCACCTTTTAGCAGGACAGTAACTAGGGCTGGGTGATTTGGCCTAAAATTCATATCTAGATTTTTTTTCAAATTGATGGCCGATTCAAAATATACAGTACATCTCGAAGAAGAAAATGTAATGTTCTCTCTATTTAAGCTTTGTCATTTATTTAAAGGTCAAACACAATGCATTTAAAAAGTCAGAAATAATCTAATTCATAGCTAGTGAAATGATACCTAGGCTGAAAATATGCCTTCCAAAACAACAAGACCCACTAATAATTACACTATTCTATCAATATAGTTGTACCTGCTTTTTGTTGTTGTTGCAATAATCACTGATCTGGCTTTCAGGTCTGTCTATAAAAATGCAATTTTTTTTACACATTTAACCAGAAACATGGATAATGCACATTCACTAATAATGTAGCAGGATTTATAGAACATTAACACCGGTCTCATAAACAATCTCTCAAGCACAAGCCCACGTGCTAGTGTGTAGCCAGCTAATATTTATTTTAAATTTAGCCAACTTGGATGTAGGTATAATTTCAAAAAATCTGAATAAAGCTAACTAGGGCCAAACAGTAAAATTTTTATGAACACAACCTACTGTCTAGCATGCTAGCCTGTCCACTTTTTTCAGATGTTGAAATCAAAGGGCCTACCTTATTTCTGAGAATGAGAATGAGTTGCAAATTCCTTCAAAAGTTGTTTCATCCTTATTGCACATTTATAAAACACAGACCAAACAACTAGTATAACAATCTTTGACTAAAATGCTGCAAGCGATACGTGGTACCTGTAACGTTCGTCTAAGTCGTTCTCCTCCTCAGATGAGGAGGAGCAAGGATCGGATCAAAATGCAACGAGGTATGTAGACATAATGATTTAATTAAATTGACAAGACGAACACTGACACGAAATACACTTGAATAAGCTACAAAACAAGAAACGATGTGAACAAACCTGAACGAGATAACATAACGCACAAACAGGAACGAACACATACACGAACACAAACGAAACAGTCCCGTGTGGTGCGACATACACAGACACAGGAACAATCACCCACAAACAAACAGTGTGAACACCCTACCACCTGTTGAGGACAGAGGGCGCTGTTTTCACTTTGGGGGAAAACGTGCCCAATTTAAACGGCCTCCTACTCAATTCTTGCTCGTACAATATGCATATTATTATTACTATTGGATAGAAAACACTCTCTAGTTTCTAAAACCGTTTGAATTATATCTGTGAGTAAAACAGAACTCCTTTTGCAGCAAACTTCCTGACAGGAAGTGGAAAATCTGAAATCGATGCACTCTTCTAGGGGTTGCCTATTAAAGTCCTTGATATTTATTAGTTTAGATGCACTTCATACGTCTTCCACTAGAAGTCGACAAGGAGTGAGAGAAGAAATGGAGTGTGTAACTTGATCTGGCCTCAAATTATAGCTCTTGGCATGACGTGTCACCAGTTTTCTGTTTTCTGGAGAGCGCGAGCAGGGACCTGGATTTGCCTTCTGATAAGCTGCCGTTATGGACGACTAATATCTCCGGCTTTGATTTTATTTGATACATGTGACAATATCATCTTAAATTATGTTTTTTCAATATAGTTTAAGCAGATTATTATAATTTTTTCGGGAGTTTTGCCATCTTCCGTTCTCTTCCGTTTGTTGACATGGAGAGATTCGCGCCACTTGGCAAGTGTGCTTGCTAAATCGAGAGGGAAAAAGGCCGTTCTAAATCCAAACAACGATTGTTCCCGACAAAGGACCCCTTGTACAACATTCTGATGAAAGATCAGCAAAGGTAGGACCCATTTTATGATGCTATTTCATATATCTGTCGAACATGTTGTGCTAGTCTTTTGCGCCGAGCTTTTGGATACTCTCTCGCTATACTTAAGCTGGATGTCGTAATGAAGTTATTTTTAGAATTCTAACACGCCGATTGCATTAAGAACTAGTGTATCTATCATTTCCTATACAACATGTTTTTTTTAGTCATGTTTATGAATAGCTATTTGTTCAGAATATGTGTGTCAGAAAAAGTGTCAGAAATATCCCTACATTGTGGGAAAAAGTTGCTACGTTAGCACAATGTATAACCACTGATTTAGCTCTAAATATGCACATTTTCGAACAAAACATAAGTGTATGTATAACCTGATGTTATAGGACTGTCATCTGATGAAGCTTATCAAGGTTAGTCAAAAATGATATATCTTTTGCTACTGGGAAATGGCTAATATAACGCTATATTGTGTTTTCGCTGTAAAACACTTAAGAAATCGGAAATATTGGCTGGAATCACAAGATGCCTGTCTTTCATTTGCTGTACACTATGTATTTTTCAGAAATGTTTTATGATGAGTATTTAGGTATTTGACGTTGGTGTCTGTAATTATTCTGGCTGCTTTCGGTGCAATTTCTGATTGTAGGTGCAATGTAAACTATGATTTATACCTGAAATATGCACATTTTTCGAACAAAACATAGATTTATTGAATAACATGTTCTAAGACTGTCATCTGATGATGTTGTTTGTTGGTTAGTTTGGTTGGTTCTTGGTTATTTAGGTTGGCTTTGTGCATGCTACCTGTGCTGTGAAAAATGTGAGCTAACATAAATATATGCGCTGTTTTCGCTGTAAAATATTTTAAAAATCGGACATGTTGGCTGGATTCACAAGATGTGTACCTTTCATTTGCTGTATTGGACTTGTTAATGTGTGAAAGTTAAATATTTAAAAAAATATATATATTGAATTTCGCGCCCTGCACTTGAAGTGGCTGTTGTCATATTGTGGCCGGCCTCGGGCTTGCAGCCAGAAGAAGTTAAGGAGCACAATGACCAAGTTGGATGACATTGAAGTCGCTGACCAAATTAATGATGAGAGAACCCAGGTGAGGAGAATGGAAAAATGTATCTCTAAGCAAGAGGAGGAAATTTCATTAATTAATCTCACGCTCCGCATTCAAGACCTCTACCTGAAAACCATGACAGATAAGTACGAGGCCGAACGGAGACTCACGTGTCTAAATTAAGTTTTCTAAGTGCCCAAGTGGACTCTGCTATGCCTTTTTCAGGTGTCCCTCAGTTGTTTCCTCTTCCCCATTGGCCTTCTCGCCACCAAAGCCAAAACAGGCTTCTCCTCCTGGCCTTTCGGCCCATAATTCTCCACAGGATGAAAACCCTCTCTGCACTCTTAGCGCAGAACGCCTTGAAAAAATTGTCAAAAACTTCCACACCTTTGACCCCGTTCCAGGGAAGCAAAACGACACTGGGACGTTCTTTGCAGACATGGCTTCCTGAATGCTACAGGTACTGACAAGCTATACCTGTTGAAGCGAACTTCGAATAGACAAGTGACAAGGTCAATCCGTCTACAACAGTAACCCGTGCAAAACGACTATGCGAAACTTCCGCCTTTGTGCAAGGAGGTGCACTGCGAGCGCCCTGCAAAATGACCTCCAGCAGGACACAAATGTGCATGTCTGCTCAAACGGTCAGAAACAGACTCCATGAGGGTGGTATGAGGGCCCGACGTCCACAGGTGGGGGCTGTGCTTACAGCCCAACACCGTGCAGGACGGTTGGCATTTGCCAGAGAACACCAAGATTGGCAAATTCGCCACTGGCACCCTGTGCTCTTCACAGGTGAAAGCAGGTTCACACTGAGCACATGAGCACATGTGACAGACGTGACAGAGTCTGGAGACGCCGTGGAGAACGTTCTGCTGCCTGCAACATCCTCCAGCATGACCGGTTTGGCGGTTGGTCAGTCATGGTGTGGGGTGGCATTTCTTTGTGGGGCCGCACAGCCCTCCATGTGCTCGCCAGAGGTAGCCTGACTGCCATTAGGTACCGAGATGAGATCCTCAGACCCCTTGTGAGACCATATGCTGACACATGCACATTTGTGGCCTGCTGGAGGTGATTTTGCTGGGCTCTGGCAGTGCTCCTCCTTGCACAAAGGCGGAGGTAGCGGCCCTGTTGCTGGGTTGTTGCCCTCCTACGGCCTCCTCCACGTCTCCTGATGTACTGGCATGTCTCCTGGTAGCGCCTCCATGCTCTGGACACTACGCAGACACAGCAAACCTTCTTGCCACAGCTCGCATTGATGTGCCATCCTGGATGAACTGCACTACCCGAGCCACTTGTGTGGGTTGTAGACTCTGTCTCATGCTACCACTAGAGTGAAAGGACCGCCAGCATTCAAAAGTGACCAAAACATCAGCCAGGAAGCATAGGAACTGAGAAGTGGTCTGTGGTCACCACCTGCAGAACCACTCCTTTATTGGGGGTGTCTTGCTAGTTGCCTATAATTTCCAACTTTTGTCTATGCCATTTTCACAACTGCATGTGAAAGTTATTGTCAATCAGGGTTGCTTCTTAAATAGAAAGTTTGATTTCACAGAAGTGTTATTGACTTGGAGTTACATTGTGTTGTTTAAGTGTTCTCTTTATTTTTTGGAGGAGTGTATACATCACAGAATGGGTCTGTCATGCCAAATAATGTCACCCGGACAAATTGTGTCCCCCTCTATGTCACAATAGGATTCGATATACTATTAGTGTCTGTTGCTATATCAAGGGTGTTATGACCTAAAGATTAGAATTTTGGAGATCATTACAGCCTAAATTACGTTATTTTCATCATCGCTAAGCAAACAACGCTGATTTCCGCTACAATTTCGCTGTTTAACCTGTTTGGGCTGCAGGGGCAGTATTGAGTAGCTAGATAAAAGGTGCCCATTTCAAACGGCCTCGTACTAAATTATTGCTCGTACAATATGCATATTATTATTACTATTGGATAGAAAACACTCTCTAGTTTCTAAAACCGTTTGAATTATATCTGTGAGTGAAACAGAACTCATTCTGCAGCAAACTTCCTGACAGGAAGTGGAAAGTCTGAAATTGAGGCTCTGTTCCAGGGCCTGCCTATTAAAGCCCTTGTTATTTATTAGTTTAGATGTACTTCATACGTCTTCCACTAGATGTCGACAAGGAGTGAGAGAAGAAATGGACTGTGTAACTTGATCTGGACTCGAATTACAGCTCATGGAATGACGTGTCCTCCATTTCCTGTTTTCAGGAAGGCGCGAAGAGAGACATGGATTTGCCTTCTGTTTAGCTGTCGTTATAGGCGACAAGTTAAGTTGAGTTGTAAGTGTTAAGTTGTAAGTGATCCTTTGATGGTATGTATTTGTTCCACATTATTCATTGTTGTATCCTAGGATCTACAATAGATACAAATATATTCAACCACAAGGGTGTACTAATGAGCTATGCGAGAAATAAAATAAATTATTTTAATATGAATACTTAAATTATATATGTCAGTGTAGATAAGGAAAGGGCAGGTTAAACAAGTTTTATTTAGGAACACATATATCAAATAAAATCAGAGCCGGAGATATCTAACGTCTATAATGAAAGCTTTTCAGAACGCAATCCAGGGTTCCTTCCCGCGCCTTGCTGAACAAAGGAAATAGTGATCACGTCATTCCAAAAGTCATTCTTGTTCGGACTCAGATCAAGCTCGACACCCCATTCCACCTCTCACTCCCTCGTGACATCTAGTGGAAGGCGTATGCAGTGCATGTAGATCCATAGATTTCAGGCAAATTAATAGGATGGCCCTGGAACAGAGCCTCGATTTCAGATTTCAGAAGTTTGCTGCAAAATGAGTTCTGTTTTACTCACAGATATAATTCAAACGGTTTTAGAAACTAGATAGTGTTTTCTATCCAATAGTAATAATAATATGCATATTGTACGAGCAAGAATTGAGTACGAGGCAGTTTAATTTGGGAACGATTTTTTACAAAGTGAAAATAGCGCCCCCCTATTGACAAAAGGTTTTAATGAACACCTTATGAAACAGCTGTGAAAACCAACCAGACAATATTTATGATTTTAATACATAAACTCTGTTTTTGGTAGTTGTGTCATTCATTTATTTTTACAGATTATTTTTGAGGCATGCACATGGCAATCAGAATGAAATACTTAATTCTGGTGTGTGGAAGAAAGAGGTGGGTGCTGTGTGGTTCGGAGGCTCTGCCTGTCACTTGTTCTCAACAGGCAGTCTCTGAAGGGAGACTTGATGAGGGAGCTTGCGAAGTCCATGCGCTGCTGCTCTACGTTCTGAGTGTTTGCAGTGCTAGTGTTCTTAGTTCATCTGTGTATATCACATATTATATGCACAGTATGATACGGCTAGCAAACTTTATTAGCAGATAATGACAAAATGACAACAGTGGCTTTAGAGGATGTAATGAGATGGAGGACGGGATGAGTGGGCAATCAGACTAGATGCAGAATTTTGTCTGGAGGGAGAAGAGAAACAGTTAAAGAATGAGGAGAGAGGAAAGAGGCAGAATCAAGGGTTGCTTGATCAGGTGCTGTGGCTAGATCTTCCTGTCACTTGTCCTCGACAGGCAGCCAGTCTCAGTCAGGGGTTCAATAACATGGGCCTGGTTAAGTACGCCCTCTCACCATGTCAAGATACAGGCTGAGAGAACAATTTTGTTTTAAATTAAGGCCTTTAACACCTTATTCTATCTTTGTAGTGATTGACCTGATGGGGCTTGGATAGGTGTAGCATTATGGTGATGACTCAACCCTGCTGTGTAATGGACCCCGGGACACTTCTGCCATATTACATACACAAATCTAGAACCTCCAGATATGAGAACACTAACTAGAAACCAATGTCCCATTTTTATACCAACCCTAGCCTAAAATTTGATTTGGAATTGGACACAAAAGATGAATGGCTCGGGAGAATGGGTTAAGGACCAGTAAGTCTGTAACTAGGCAACTGAACAGTACATTTTAGTCAATTGGAAATTGTACTTGCAATGAATACATTTAATATGCAAATGTATACATTTACGGCCAATTTGAGCAAGATTCAAATATTTACCAGCAAACAAATATGTACATGCTTGTAAACGTTACTTGGAAAACAAGACAGACACATATGCTATATACTGACCAAACAACTTACCAACTTTACAGCCAATGTCTTCAAAAATACACATACCTATACAAATGTAGAACAATATTACAACAGGTTATTAACCTTTCACGAGTATCTACCCCGGGTCCCGGGTCCGGGGTCACCCCCCCCCCTCCCCCCCCCCCCCCACACACTGAGTAGCATAGCCTAGCATAGCGTCACAATTAAATAGTAGCATCTAAATATCATTAAATCACAAGTCCAAGACACCTAATGAAAGATACAGATCTTGTGAATAAAGCCACCATTTCAGATTTTTAAAATGTTTTACAGGGAAGACAAAATATGTAAATCTATTAGCTAACCACGTTAGCAAAAGACACCACTTTTCTAACTCCATCAGTTTCTTACTCCATCAGGTGCTGTCACCAATTCGGCTAAACTAAGATATTGATAGCGACTAACCAAGAAAAAACCTCATCAGATGACAGTCTGATAACATATTTATGGTATAGGATAGGTTTTGTTAGAAAAATGTGCATATTTCAGGTAGATATCATAGTTTACAATTGCACCCACCGTCACAAATGGACTAGAATAAATACATAGAGCAACGTGTTTACCTAATTACTAATCATCAAACATTTCGTAAAAATACACAGCATACACTAATCGAAAGACACAGATCCTGTGAATACAGACAATATTTCAGATTTTCTAAGTGTCTTACAGCGAAAACACAATAAATCGTTATATAAGCATACCACAAATGCAAACGTTACCAGAGCATTGATTCTAGCCAAAGAGAGCGATAACGTAAACATCGCCAAAATATATTAATTTTTTCACTAACCTTCTCAGAATTCTTCAGATGACACTCCTGTAACATCACATTACAACATACATATACAGTTTGTTCGAAAATGTGCATATTTAGCCACCAAAATCATGGTTAGACAATGACAAAAGTTGCCCAGCTGGTCAGACAATGTCGTGCGCCATATTAGACAGTGATCTAGTCGTATACATAAATACTCATAAACGTGACTAAAAAATATAGGGTGGACAGCGATTGATAGACAATTTAATTCTTAATACAATCGCTGATTTACATTTTTTAAATTATCCTTACTTTTCAATACAGTTTGCGCCAAGCGAAGCTACGTCTAAAAAGATGGCGTCATAAGCGATTAACATTTCTCGACAGAAACACGATTTATCATAATAAATTGTTCCTACTTTGAGCTGTTCTTCCATCAGAATCTTGGGCAAAGAATCCTTTCTTGGGTCTAATCGTCTTTTGGTCGAAAGCTGTCCTCTTGCCATGTGGAAATGCCAACTGCGTTCGGGATGAACTGGAAACCTGCCCGGCTCTTCAAAAAGTCTCAGAAAAAAATGTCCCAAAATGCGCACTAAACGGATATAAATTGCTATAAAACGGTTTAAATTAACTACCTTATGATGTTTTTAACTCCTATAACGAGTAAAAACATGACCTGAGAAATATTACTGGCTCCACTAATGCTTGGAAAAATAAAAAGGGTCGGTGTCCGGCGCAGCTGGAAAGGAGTTCCTACCTACACGTGTTTTTGTTTTATAGTGGCTGTGATTGGGCAATCGATACCATTCAAAGCGTCATCACGTAAAGGCATCCAGGGGAAGACGTAAGCAGTGTCCGTATCCTGATAGCGTTCACAGTGGCCTTTAAACTGACTCCAGATCAGGGGCCAAAATGTGTGAAATATGACTCCATGTCAGGGAAATTGCTGTAGAATGAGTTCTCTTCCACTCAGAGACAAAATTCCAACGCCTATAGAAACTAGAGACTGTTTTCTATCCAATAATAGTAATAATATGCATATTGTACGATAAAAAATTTAGTAGGAAGCCATTTAGTCTGTAATGCAATTATGCTAATGAGAAAACAGCACCCCCTGTAGTCGCAAGAAGTTAAGGTTATTTACAATAACATACAAAAAAGATTAAATGTAGTAAAATACCTACCATCTTGAGGTGGGGAGCCGGCCAAGCAGTGAAAACAAGGGTGGGAAAAACATCAGAAAAGACGGACGATGGACAGACAAATTCACGCACATTGACAACATGAGACAAATAAGACACATGAAAATGCTAGCGGCATCTCCTGCACCGGGCCACCTCCTTATCTTTTCTCACGTATTTCCAACAGAAGGAGTAGAGGCTGACTTCTGTTGTGTAGGGTGTGGACACCTTGGGAGGCCGGAACCCAGGACGGGGACTGGAATCGGGACTGGGAAATAGTGCCAGGTGCCCAGCCTGAAAACAAAACAAAAAATTCTCAGCGATTTCTGATAGTATCGTGCCATGGAGGGTTCCTCATCTCTACAGAGAATAAGACTGTTTGCAATAGCAAGAAAATCGCACATCAGGAACTGAAGTTGGCTATTTATATAGAGTTGAAGTCGGAAGTTTACATACACTTTAGCCAAATACATTTCAACTCTGTTTTTCACAATTCCTGCGATTTAATCAGAGTAAAAATTCCCTGTCTTTATTCCCTCTTTCTTTTCTTGGGTCAAACCTTTTTTGGTAGCATTCCACAAGCTTCCCACAATTAATTGGGTGAATTTTGGCCCATTCCTCCTGACAGAGCTGGTGTAACTGAGTCAGGTGTGTAGGCCTCCTTGCTCCCGGATGCTTTTTTAGTTCTGCCCACAAATGTTCTATAGGATGGAGGTCAGGGCTTTGTGATGGCCACTCCAATACCTTGACTTTGTTATCCTTGACCTTTCTTGGGTAGGGGGCAGTATTTTCACGTCCGGATGAAAAACGTGCCCAGAGTAAACTGCCTGCTACTCACGCCCAGATGCTAGGACATGCATATTATTAGTAGATTCTAAAACTGTTTGAATGATGTCTGTGAGCATAACAGAACTCATATGGTAGGCAAAAACCTAAGAAAAAATCCAACCAGGAAGTGGGGAATCTGAGGTTTGTAGTTTTTCAACTCTTTGCTTATCCAAGATACAGTGGAAATGGGGTCATATTGCACTTCCTATGGCTTCCACTAGATGTCAACAGTCTTTTGAACCTTGTTTGAGGCTTCTACTGTGTAGTGGGGGCGAATGAGAGGGGATTGAGTCAGAGGTTTGCCAGAGAGCCACAAGCTGACCATGCGCGTTCACGTGAAAGTTAGCTTGCGTTCCATTGCATTTCTGAAGACAAAGGAATTTTCCAATTGGAACATTATTGAAGATTTATGTTCAAAACATCCTAAAGATTGATTCTATACATCGTTTGACATGTTTCTACGGACTGTAACGGAACTTTTTGACTTTTCGTCTGCACCTAGTGATCGGCGTCAAGAATGATTACTGGGCTAAACGCGCGAAGAACAAGGAGGTATTTGGACATAAATGATGGACTTCATCGAACAAACAAACATTTATTGTGGAACTGGGATTCCTGGGAGTGCATTCTGATGAAGATCATCAAAGGTAAGTGAATATTTATAATGCTATTCTGACATCTGTTGACTACACAACATGGCGGATATCTGTTTGGGTTGTGTTGGTCTCTGAGCGCTCAGATTATTGAATGGTGTGCTTTTTCCGTAAAGTTTTTTTGTAATCTGACACAGCGGTTGCATTAACTTCTCTGGGATATGTGGGACGCTTGTGTAACACTTGGCCAAAAGCCAGAAAAATGTGGCGCGACAAATTCAAATATATTACTATAAAAATCTATCTTTCAAGAAATCACACATGAAAGACACCAAATTAAAGCCACACATGTTGTGAATCCAGCCAACATGTCTGATTTCAGAAAGGATTTACGGGGAAAGCATAAGATGCTATTATCTGATGATAGCACAACAGTAAACAAAGAGAGTGTAGCATATTTCAACCCTGCAGGTGCAACACAAAACGCAGAAATAAAATATAAATCATGCCTTACCTTTGACGAGCTTCTTTTGTTGGCACTCCAATATGTCCCATAAACATCACAAATGGTCCTTTTGTTCGATTAATTCCGTCCATATATATCCAAAATGTCCATTTATTTGGAGCGTTTGATCCAGAAAAAAACAGCTTTCAATTTGCGCAACGTCACTATAAAATATCTCAAAAGTTAATGGTAAACTTTGCCAAAACATTTCAAATTACTTTTGTAATACAACTTTAGGTATTTTTAAACGTTAATAATCGATCAAATTGAAGACGGGTCTATCTGTATTCAATACAGGGAGACAACAAACTAACGCTACTTTTCTAGTCTTGCGCAACTCTCAAACAGTAGACATAACGTTACTCTGATTCAAGATGGCCGTACTTCTTCATTGCACAAAGGAATAACCTCAACCAATTTCCAAAGACTGGTGACATCCAGTGGAAGCGGTAGGAACTGCAAACAAGTCCATTAAAAATCTAGTATCCAAATGAAAACTCATTGAACAGACAGTGACCTAAAAAAAAAAAGAAATTCTGAATGGTTTGTCCTCGGGGTTTTGCCTGCTACATAAGTTATGTTATACTCACAGACATGATTCAAACAGTTTTAGAAACTTCAGTGTTTTCTATCCAAATCTACTAATAATATGCATACCTTATATTCTGGGGATGAGTAGAACAAAGTTGAAATTGGGCACGCTATTTATCCAAAAGTGAAAATGCTGCCCCCTTTTAGATCCACTTTAAGGAGAAGTGGATCTAAAATTCCATGCATAACGATTGTATTGTCATCTACATTTAAAATTAGTATTTCTGTAAAATGATGTGGCTCTGCAACTTCACCGGATGTTTTTGGAACTCATGTATACTGAGAATTTTTTATATCAATATGCACTTTATCGAACAAAACATAGATGTATTGTGTAACATGAAGTCCTATGAGTGTCATCTGATGAAGATCATCAAAGGTTAGTGATTCATTTTATCTCTATTTGTGATTTTTGTGACTCCTCTCTTCCTCCCTTTGGCTGGAAAAATGGCAGAATTTTTCTGTGCCTTGGCGGTGACCTAACATAATCGTTTGTGGTGCTTTCGCTGTGAAGCCTATTTGAAATCGGACACTGTGGTGGGATTAACAAGAAGTGTATCTTTAAAATGTTGTGAAATACTTGTATGCTTGAGGATTTTTAATTATGAGATTTCTGTTGTTTGAATTTGGCGCCATGCACTTTCACTGGCTGTTGTCATATCGATACCGTTAACGGGATTGCAGCCATAAGAAGTTTTAAGTATCAAATGTAAATTTAATTGCTAAAATTTACTTAACCTGTCTAGGATCAGCGTGGCGCTAGCGGCACACCCCCCCCCCCCCCCCCACTGAAAAACCAGTGCTGCGAAATTCAAAAAAAATATTTTTTTTAAATATTTAACTTTCACACATTAAAGTCCAATACAGCTAATGAAAGACACAGATCTTGTGAATCCAGTCAACATGTCCGATTTTTAAAATGTTTTACAGGGAAGACACAATATGTAAAGATGTACATCTATTACCTAAAAACACATTAGCATAATCCACCATCTTTTATTTGTCCACCAACACCAGTAGCCATCACCAATTCGGCTAAACTAAGATATTTATAGCCCCTAACCAACAAAAAAACTCATTAGATGACAGTCTGATAACATATTTATGGTATGGGATAGGTTTTGTTAGAAAAAAGTGCATATTTCAGGTAGATGGCATAGGTTACAATTGCACCCACCGTCACAAATGGAATAGAAAAACTACTTAGAGCAACGTGTTTACCTACTTACTAATCATCAAACATTTCGTAAAAATACACAGCATACACGAATCGAAAGACACAGATCCTGTGAATACAGACAATATTTCAGATTTTCTAAGTGTCTTACAGCGAAAACACAATAAATCGTTATATTAGCATAGCACATAGCACATAGCAGCCCAGCATTGATTCTAGCCAAAGTGAGCGATAAAAGTCAACATCGCCAAAAGATATTAATTTTTTCACTAACCTTCTCAGAATTCTTCCGATGACACTCCTGTAACATCATATTACACAATCCATATAGAGTTTGATCGCAAATGTTTATATTTAGCCACCAAAATCACGGTTAGACAATGTGAAATGTAGACAAGCTGGTAAAGAAAAAGTCCTTGCGCCACTTAGACAGTGATCTACTCTTATACATAAATACTCATAAACGTGACTAAAAAATATAGGGTGGACAGGGATTGATAGACAATTTAATTCTTAATACAATTGCGTTATTACATTTTTTAATTTATCCTTACTTTTCAATACAGTTTGCGCCAAGCGAAGCTACGTCAAAAAAACATGGCGTCCTAAGCCACTAAAATGTTTCGACAGAAACACGATTTATCATAATAAAAATGTCCTACCTTGAGCTGTTCTTCCATCAGTATCTTGGGCAAAGGATCCTTTCTTGGGAGTAATCGTCTTTTGGTGGAAAGCTGTCCTCTTGCCATGTGGAAATGCCAACTGCGTTCGGGATGAACTGAAAAGCGTGTCCAGCTATTCACATCGTTTCAAAAATAAATGTCCCAAAATCGCACTAAACGGATATAAATTGCTATAAAACGCTTTAAATTAACTACCTTATGATGTTTTTAACTCCTATAACGAGTGAAAAGATGACCGGAGAAATATAACAGGCTAAACTAATGCTTGGAACAGGAGCGGGTCGGTGTCCAGCACGCGCGTTACGCAGCAAGGAAAGACTTGCTAGCTACAGGGTTTTTTAATTTATAGGGCCTGTGAACGCGCAATCGACCCCATTGGAATCGTCATCACGTAAAGGCATCCAGGGGAAGACGTAAGAAGTGTCCGTATAGTCATAGCAATAACAGTGCCCTTTTAACTGACTTCAGAACAGTGGCCAACATTTCTCAAATCTGACTCCATGTCAGGGAAATTGCTGTAGAATGGGCTCTGTTCCACTTAGAGACAAAATTTCAACTCCTATAGAAACTATAGACTGTTTTCTATCCAATAACAATAATAATATGCATATTGTACGATCAAGGATTTTGTGGGAAGCCGTTTCAAAAATTACCCAATTAGCATAAATAGTCTAAACAGCGCCCCCATCCCCAACAGGTTAAGTATCAAAAGTTAAAGTATAAATCATTTCAAAGTGCTTATATTAAGCAAATAAGACCGCATAATTTTCTTGTTTATGTACCTACTGTATTTTTATAGTCTGAAGATATATTTTTAACAACAAGCTTTTTGTTCTCATATTGTAAATATATGTAATGTATTGGGTCTGTAATATACATTTTATTTTGATATTAATTTCATTATGTGGACTGAATTGCTCATACTGTTTCATAACACTGGCTTCTCACTGTTTTTGTACAAAGTTGGGTGTTTTGAAATGAAACATCCTTCTTTTGTACTACTTGTCTTTGTTGTGCGTATTGTCTTTTCTTTTGCCCATCCTTGACATTTTTTTTTATTCCAAACCAACTGTATAATGCTAAAGGCTCTTTGATTCTTGCTTTTGTCAATAGCTCCACCCTTATAGCCTCCTCCACACTTCCAGTACAGCCAGATGCCATTGTTTAAACTCAGTAGCACTGAAGTAGAGGTTGTGATAAGACACTATGGCTCCCGGGACTTAGTGACTGTGTTTTCCACCTGCATCTATACACGTCTATGCCCCTGGGTGCTCACTGGAGCCTGCAAGGCCATCACACACACATACTCATATACACAAAATACTCATAGACACACACACACACACACACACACACACACACACACACACACACACACACACACACACACACACGCGCTCTCTCTCTTTGGTAATAGAATAGCACTCAATCCACATCTGGCTTTCGCTGAAGGAAGGACACCATATGGCAGCAGAGAGGGATTTAAGTGAATGAGTGATGTGATTATTATGTCATTATGAGCTCCGTGGTGACCTTGAGACTCAATAAAGGTTGCAGATGTTGGTGGTGTAAGGCGGGGGTTCTAAAGCAATGCTTGTTGGAGGTGGGAGGGACCGGTTACCTATGTTTGCCTGGGCAATGTTGAGGATGAGAGCAGAAAGGGAGAGAGTGAGATGGTAGAAAATAGCGAGAAGCAGAGAGGGGGAGAGAACGGTTGGGGAAGAGATAGAAAGAGAGAGGATGTAGATGAAAAAATATGAACAAAAATTGTCACAGTTATTTCAGAATTATGGACGTTGAGCCATTGTACTGGACGTGAGAAGAGTTTGAATTAACCTCTCTTGGGTACGTGAGACATTAGCGTCCCACCTCTTCAACAGCCAGTGAAACTGCTGGGCGCCAAATTCAAATACAGAAATACTCATTATAAAAATTCAGATAAGAAAACATATTTTACATAGGTCTAAAGATTAACTTCTTGTGAATCCAACCACGGTGTCAGATTTAAAAAATGCTTTACGGTGAAAGCATACCTTACGATTATTTGAGAACATAGCCCAGCAGACAAATCATTACAAACAGTAACCAGCCAAGTAGAAGAGTTACACAAGTCAGAAATAGAGATAAAATGTATCCCTTAGATGATCTTCATAAGGTTGCACTCAGCAGACATTCCTTTACTCAATAAATGTTCCTTTTGTTCGATAAAGTCTCTTTATATCTTAAAACCTCAGTTTTGTTTGCGCGTTTTTTTCAGCAATCCACAGGCTCAAACGCAGTCAAAGCAGGATGACAAAAAAATTCTAATTGTATCCGTAAAGTTCATAGAAACATGTCAAACGATGTTTATATTCAAACCTCAGGTTGTTTTTAGCCTAAATAATCGATAATATTTCAACCGGACAATAACGTCGTCAATTTAAAAGGTAACCAAGAAAGGCACTCTCTCAGTCTCGCGCATGAAAAAGCTCTGTGACACTTTAGGGTCCACTCATTCAGACTGCTCTTACTTCCTCATTTTTCAGAATACAAGCCTGAAACAATTTCTAAAGACCGTTGACATCTAGTGGAAGCATAGAAACTACAATTTGAGTCCTAAGTCAATGGATACTGTAATGGCATTGAATAGAAAACTACAAAACCCCCCAAAAAACGACTTCCTGAATGGATTCTTCTCAGGTTTTCGGCTGCCAAATCAGTTCTGTTGTACTCACAGACACTATTTTAACAGTTTTGGAAACTTTAGAGTGTTTTCTATCCGAATCTACAAGTTATATGCATATCATATCTTCTGGGCACGAGAAGCGGGCAGTTTAATTTGGGCATGCATTTCATCCAAAATTCCGAATGCTGCCCCCTACCCTAGAGAAGTTAATCGGAGAGGGTGTGGTAACAGATAATTGAAAACGTTGTTAAATCCAGTGTGATTTTTTTAATTGTCTGCTTTTATCGATCAGGTCCTGACCTAGTGGATATGTGAATATGGCCGTGGATGCCTTGATGAGTTAGAGAGTGAGCACCGGAGGAATCTGCGGTGGAGTGTCAATGGAGAAAATTATAATAGAACAGGTGAGTGACAGCTTCTCTGGACATCTAACGCCACTGATTATCCTCGTGCTCTATTGTGATGAGGGGCCCGGAAGGATGGGTACACTTTCAGTCACAGACACACACACACACACACAATTTACTACACAGCTATTACAATACACAACTCAAATTCAAATCAGGGCCTGATTCAGACTTGGACATGTACCCCTTTATTACACAAGGCTTTCTTACACACTTCTCAGTAGTTGGTATTCCGACTTGCCTTATGCTGTTGCCCGTTCTGGGCTTTGCAGGCGTGGTTTCCTTGTGCGTGCTGAATAAATGTATTTCCACAGATGGAAAGCCTCCTATTGCTGGTCATCAGATTTTCTCGTGGCGTTTTCATTCAATAGGGTTTTCAGCACCAATTGTTAGATTTAAAAATAATCTGATCTTGTATATAATATATACACACACACTCAGTGTAAATGGGTGAGTCAAAAATACAGTGGTTTGATTTATCCTGAAAGTTGCCATGTTCAATTGTTCAATCCATGAAGTATTGGAAAATGCAAAAAGTATACAATAGGGGTTGAACAGTAATTCTGTAAATCTACCTGTCACACCCTGGCCTTAGTTATCTTTGTTTTCTTTATTATTTTAGTTAGGTCAGGGTGTGACATGGGGGATGTATGTGTTTTGTATTGTCTAGGATTTTTGTATGTTTATGGGGCAGTGTTCAGTCTAGGTGTTTGTATGTCAATGGTTGCCTAGATTGGTTCTCAATTAGAGACAGCTGTCTATCGTTGTCTCTGATTGGGAGCCATATTTAGGCAGCCATAGTCATTAGGTAGTTTGTGGGTGATTATCTATGTCTTTACGTTAGTTGCTTGTGTCTGCACTTTCGTTTTATAGCTTCACGGTCGTTTTTTGTTTTTGTATAGTTTGTCAGTGTTCGTTTCGTGTTCGTCTTCGGTAATAAAAAAAGATGTACTGTTATCACGCTGCGCCTTGGTCCTCCTCTCTTCATTGTTACGACGATCATGACACTACCCTAATAATCGTTGCTAATCATGGAACTGTGATGACAATGGTCCAGTCTTTGTGAACCGTGCACCATGCTCAAGGTTTAAACTGCTATGAATGGTCTGCGTTCCATTGTGATTTAACCTGTTTGGGATGAAGGGGCAGTATTGAGTAGCCAGATGAAAGGTGCCCATTTCAAACGGCCTCGTACTCAATTATTGCTCGTACAATATGCATATTATTATTACTATTGGATAGAAAACGCTCTCTAGTTTCTAAAACCGTTTGAATTATATCTGTGAGTCAAACAGAACTCATTTGGCACAAACTTCCTGACCAGGAAGTGGAAAGTCTGAAATTGGGGCTCTGTTCTACTTCCTGCCTATAAATGGGCATGATACGTAAGAGTTAACGTGCACTTCATAGACCTTCCCCTGGATGTCAAGAGGCGGTGAGAGAAGAAATGTACTGTTTATCTTGGTCTGAAGTGGAATACAGGCTCTTTGTATGGCGTGTCCGCCCATTTCCTGTTTTCTGGAGGCGCGAAAGGGGACTTGGATTTGCCTTCTGTTTAGCTGCCGTTATAGGCGACTAATATCTCCCGCTTTGATTTTATTTGATGCATGTGACCATATCATCGTAAAGTATGTTTTTTCAATATAGTTTCATCAGATTATTGAACATTTTTCGGGAGTTTTGCCGTGTTCCGTTCTCTTCCGTTTGTTGACATGGAGAGATTCGAGCCACTTGGCTAGCGCGCTTGCTAATTCAAGAGGGAAAATGAACGTTCTAAATCCAAACAACGATTGTTCTTGACAAAGGACACCTTGTCCAACATTCTGATGGAAGATCACCAAAAGTAAGAAACATTTTATGATGCTATTTCATATATCTGTCGTGCATGTGAACTAGTCGTCGGAGCCCAACGTTTGGGTACTCAGCTATACCGAAGCTGGATGTCGTAATGAAGTTATTTTTTAGAATTCTAACACTGCGATTTCATTAAGAACTAATGGATCTATCATTTCCTATACAACATGTATTTTTTAGTTATGTTTATGAATAGCTATTTGGTTAGAATATGTGTGTCAGAAAACGTGTCAGAAAAATATCGTTGCTGTTTAGACGTTGTGGAAAAAGTAGCTAAGTTAGCACAATGTGTAACCTCTGATTTCAGCTCTAAATATGCACATTTTCGAACAAAACATAGGTATATGTATAACCTGATGTTATAGGACTGTCTTCTGATAAAGAATATCAAGGTTAGTCAAAAAAATATATATCTTTTGCTGGTTTGTTACGATCGCTAACTTTTGCTACTGGGAAATGGCTTGTCTTTCTGGCTATTGTGGTAAGCTAATATAACGCTATATTGTGTTTTCGCTGTAAAACACTTAATAAATCGGAAATATTGGCTGGAATCACAAGATGCCTGTCTTTCATTTGCTGTACACTATGTATTTTTCAGAAATGTTTTATGATGTGTAATTAGATATTTGACGTTGGTGTCTAATTATTATGGCTGCTTTCGGTGCAATTTCTGATTGTAGCTGCAATGTAAAATATGATTTATACCTGAAATATGCACATTTTTCGAACAAAACATAGATTTATTGTATAACATGTTATAAGACTGTCATCTAATGAAGTTGTTTGTTGGTTAGTTTGGTTGGTTCTTGGTTAGTTAGGTTGGCTTTGTGCATGCTACCTGTGCTGTGAAAAATGTCTGTCCTTTTTTGTATTTGGTGGTGAGCTAAAATATCTTTTGAATTTCGCGCCCTGCACTTGAAGTGGCTGTTGTCATAAGTTTACCGGCACCGCCCTGCAGCCATAAGAAGTTAAATAGGCTACATGTCCCAAATTAGTACACAATTTGTAATACGTTAGCCTAATATGATCCACTATTGCTAGTGATCCTCAGGAACAACCACATGAACGTGACAGAGGAAAGAAAGGTAAACTAACTTTGTAATGGAATGATGCAAAATGTAAGGAAACTTACACTAAAGAAACAGTTATAAATGTATGTGGGTATAACTGACAGTGGCTCCCGATAGTGGCTAATATTTAACAGCATAGGAATTGCAACAAAAAAACCCAGCTAAGTCCTGGCATATAATTAAACATTCTAGAAATCATAAATCAACTCGGTAGGTTTGGCTCTATACTATAATTTGTGCAAAGCTACAGAAGCTACAGTTTTTGTGGGTAGTTGTCTTCTGTTTTGTGTTTCTGCAACTGACAGGACTGTTTCGGGTTTCGTTCATTCTCTTTGTTATTTTGTTATTTTAGTGTTCAGTTGTTATTTTAGTGTTCAGTTGTAATAAAAAGCATGAACACTTACTACGCTGCGCTTTGGTCCGATTCATGTTCTTCAGACGACGAAAACCGTTACACTGGTACTGTGTACCAGTCAAAAGTTTGAACATACCTACAGAACCTATATCCATACTGTGTATATATATACGTATATATGGGGCCGGTACACACAGTACCAGTCAAAAGTTTACATACACAGCCAAATACATTTAAACTCAGTTTTTCACAATTCCTGACATTTAATCCGAGTAAAAAATCCCTGTTTTAGGTCAGTTAGGATTACCACTTTATTTTCAGAATGTGAAATGTCAGAATATTAGCAGAGAGAATGATTTATTTCAGCTTTTATTTCTTTCATCACATTCCCAATGGGTCAGACCTTTACATACACTCAATTAATATTTGGTAGCATTGCCTTTAAATTGTTTAACTTGGGTCAAATGTTTTGGATAGCCTTCCACAAGCTTCCCACAATAAATTGGTGAATTTTGGCCCATTCCTCCTGACAGAGCTGGTGTAACTGAGTCAGGTGTGTAGGCCTCCTTGCTCACACATGCTTTTCAATATCAAATCAAATCAAAATGTATTTGTCACGTGCGACGAATACAACCGGTGTAGACCTTACAGTGAAACGCTTACTTACAGGCTCTAACCAATAGTGCAAAAAAGGTATTAGGAGAACAATAGGTCAGTAAAGAAATTAAAACAAGAGTAAAAAGACAGGCTTGTCATGACGTTGCCTGCTTGGGTATAGCAAACCCCATCCCCCTCTCCCTGCCTCTCCCTTTCCTCCTTCAACCCATGCTGTGATCACAGAGAGACGTCGTAAATTCCTGAGAATCTCCTTATGGCTAAACAGTATTAGAGAGAGGGTAAACTTTCAGGACAAAGAGGTTTCTTCCACCTCACAGAACTTGAGATACAAACAGATTTCATGTTCCGGAAAAAGTATTAAAGATCAGTGAAGATCCCAGCTATTAACATGCCCGTTTGTCACCACGTGGGAAACTGATGTGAGACTGTGGGACAACATCACCATACCGCTGTTTATATAATTACCTCAGATATGAGGTTTACATCTGTTTGTTGTATAAAATGAATGAGTGAGTACGATACTGTTTGTAAATATATATATATATATTGATTGCAATTGTTCCCGAATGAGTGAGCGTTCATGTGTAAGCTTTAGCATGTCAATTGTTATAAAGAGTATACTCTGTAGTGACTTCTGAATCGACCCCCCATTTTCCCTTTGTCTAACAAGCCGCCATGCCGGTCCAACCCACTAGGGCATATTTCTCCCATCATTTTCATGTAACCATTTTAAGTTTGTTTGTTTGTTTATGCATTTCTGTGAATTAATTAGTTAGTAATAAATAAATGATTTAAGACAATTGATGTACGGATGACTCATAGTGAAGATTGGGTTCGTGCAGATAACCAACAATTTACGACGTTTGGAATGAGACTAACGTGAGGTAAAATAAATAAATCATGAATCAGAAGACTATTGATCAGATATGAAAATATCTGAAAGGTTATATTAGGGAATTATAACTTTGTAATCTGACTACTTTCCCTGGTGCTCCCAAATTCATAGTTAATTAGTTACGTTATTACACAGTTGATCGCGTAATCCCTAATTACAGGAATCTTTGATAAAAACTATAAGTCTTCAACTTAATGATAGCAAAGACACGACATGCTATATACAGTAGCGAGGCTATAAAAGTAGCGAGGCTATAAAAGTAGCGAGGCTACATACAGACACCGGTGAGTCAGGCTGATTGAGGTAGTATGTACATGTAGATATGGTTAAAGTGACTATACATATATGATGAACAGAGCTTAGCAGTAGCATAAAAGAGGGGTTGGTGGGTGGTGGGTGGCGGGACACAATGCAGATAGCCCGGTTAGCCAATGTGCGGAGGCACTGGTTGGTCGGCCCAATTGAGGTAGTATGTACATCAATGTATAGTTAAAGTGACTATGCATATATGATAAACAGAGAGTAGCAAGAGTGTAAAAAGAGGGGTTGGGGGGGCACACAATGCAAATAGTCTGGGTAGCTATTTGATTACCTGTTCGGGAGTCTTATGCCTTGGGGATAAAAACTGTTGAGAAGCCTTTTTGTCCTAGACTTGGCACTCCGGTACCGCTTGCCATGTGGTAGTAGAGAGAACAGTCTATGACTGGGGTGGTTGGGGTCTTTGACAATTTTTTGGGCATTCCTCTGACACTGTCAGGTGTAGAGGTCCTGGATGGCAGGCAGCTTTGCCCCAGTGATGTACTGGGCCTTACGCACTGCCCTCTTTAGTGCCTTGCGGTCGGAGGCCGAGCAATTGCCGTACCAGGCAGTGATGCAACCAGTCAGTATGCTCTCAATGTTGCAGCTGTAGAACATTTTGAGGATCTCAGGACCCATGCCAAATCTTTTTAGTTTCCTGAGGGGGAAATAGGCATTGTCGTGCCCTCTTCTTGGTGTGTTTGGACCATTCTAGTTTGTTGTTGATGTGGACACCAAGGAACTTGAAGCTCTCAACCTGCTCCACTACAGCCCAGTGGATGAGAATGGGAGCGTGCTCGGTCCTCCTTTTCATGTAGTCCACAACCACCTCCTTAGTCTTGGTTACGTTGAGGGATAAGTTGTTATTCTGGCACCACCCGGCCAGGTCTCGGACCTACTCCCTATAGGCTGTCTCGTCATTGTCGGTGATCAGGCCTACCACTTATGTCGTCAACTTTTTCAGTTCTGCCCACAAATGTTCTATGGGATTGAGGTCAGGGCTTTTGATGGTCACTCCAATACGTTGACTTCGTTGTCCTTAAGCCATTTTGCCATAACTTTGAACATATGCTTGGGGTCATTGTCCATTTGGAAGACCCATTTGTGACCAAGCTTTAACTTCCTGACTGATGTCCTGAGATGTTGCTTCAACATATCCACATAATTATCCTGCCTCATGATGCTATCTATTTTGTGAAGTGCATCAGTTCCTCCTGCAGCAAAGCACCCCCACAACATGACGCTGCCACCCCCGTGTTTCACGGTTGGATGGTGTTCTTCGGTTTGCAAGCATTTCCTTTTTTCCTCCAAACATAACGATGGTCATAATGACCAAAAGTTCCATATTTGTATCAACAGACCTGAGGACATTTCTCCAAAAAGTACGATCTTTGTCCCTATGTGCATTTGCAAACCATAGTCTGTCTTTTTTATGGTGGTTTTGGAGCAGTAGCTAATTCCTTGCTGAGCGGCCATTCAGGTTTTGTTGATATAGGACTTGTTTTACTGTGGAAATAGATACTTTTGTACCTGTTTCCTCCAGCATCTTCACAAGGTCTTTTGCTGTTGTTCTGGGATTGATTTGCACTTTTCCCACCAATGTACTTTCATCTCTAGGACACAGAATGCGTCTCCTTCCTGAGCGGTATGATGGCTGCGTGGTCCCATGGTGTTTATACTTGCGTACTATTGTTTGTACAGATGAACGTGGTAACTTCAGGCATTTGGAAATTGCACCCAAGGATGAACCAGACTTGTGGAGGTCTACATTTTTTTCAGAGTTTTTTTTCTGAGGTCTTGGATGATTTCTTTTGATTTCCCCATGATGTCAAGCAAAGAGGCATTGAGTTTGAAGGTAGGCCTTGAAATACATCCTCAGGTACACCTCCAATTTACTTAAATTATGTCAATAAGCCTATCAGAAGCTTATAAAGCCATGGCATCATTTTCTGGAATATTCCAATCCCAGTGGGTCAGAAGTTTACATACACTAAGTGTACTGTGCCTTTAAACAGCTTGGCTTAAGGACAACAAAGTCAAGGTATTGGAGTGGCCATCACAAAGCCCTGACCTCAATCCTATAAAACGTTTGTGGGCAGAACTGAAAAATCGTGTGCAAGCAAGGAGGCCTAAAACATGACTCAGTTACACCAGCTCTGTCAGGAGGAATGGGCCAAAATTCACCCAAATTATTGTTGGAAGCTTGTGGAAGGCTACCCAAAACGTTTGACCCAAGTTAAAACATTTAAAGGCAACGCTACCAAATACTAATTGAGTGTATGTAATCTTCTGACCCACTGGGAATGTGATGAAAGAAATAAAAGCTTAAATAAATAATTCTCTCTACTATTATTCTGACATTTCACATTCTTAAAATAAAGTGGTGACCCTAACTGACCTAATACAGGGAATTTTTACTAGGATTAAATGTCAGGAATTGTGAAAAACTGAGTTGAAATGTATTTGGCTAAGGTGTACGTAAACTTCCGACTTCAACTGTAGGTGCAACATCAGAGATGACATACAATGGTTCCAGACACTACCCCACACATCTTGTCTCAGATCTTGTTTCCTCAGGGAGTAAGCCCAACTGCCAACACCAGAGTCCGAAGGGATACATTCTGATAACAAGAGTTAAACCGTTCAATCATAAGCATATTATGCAGATAAGACATCTTAATTATATATGTTACCTAACTTATTCTGATTCTTCCGCCACATTTGATGAGGAAAATGTTTATTTAAACCATTTTAGAATGTTGAAAAAGTGAAGGTGTCTGAATACTTTCCGAATGCTCTGTATTTCTCTCTCTAGTCTCTCCCACATCCCAAGCACACAGATAGTGATTATACATGCACTTTCGAACTGGAGGTATTTGATGCCTTATTCTGAAAGCAATGGCATCATTTATTTTTGAAAAAGATTTGTGATAATTCTGAAATAGTATAGCCATCCTCCCATTCCAGCATTACTTGGCCTAAATTATGTTATCAACACGGCAAAAGCCTAATTTAGAATTGACTCTAACATTCGCTCATTAAAGATACATAGATTTTCTGTCTTGCGGGACTCTCCAGAGAGAGAGAGAGAGAGAGAGAGAGAGAGAGAGAGTGTGTGTGTTCCTGCGTGTAGGCTTGGGTGTCTCTGTGTGTATGTGTGCGCGTGTCTTCCGCCTATGTTTGAAAAGGCTGATAACTGACATGCTGTCCTTGGTCAGTCTGTTTTGCACAATCACAGCGCTCAGTAGCTCATCATCAATGCATCATAGTAATTAGACAGTGTTAGTCAGTTAATATGGAAGGCATTGAGTATTTGGTACAATCAAATAGCTGTCAATAAACATTTTGTTTTTTCATTATGTGCTGTAAGGGCAAATCAGCAAGGCAAACTTTAGTAAACATTGTGATCAAAACGTTAAAAAATCTTCCTATGAAAATCGAAAAATAGTTTTACAGTCTGATTGAAGATGGACTTCGGAAAACAATGGCTTGCTGTTTTCTTAGCCTGACTACATTTCAACATTCAAGAGGGGATAATTACTTAATGGTATTATAGAGAACACGAACAGATACAAATAATATGTTCTTCTACAGGTAATTTCATTAACCCAGAGAAGCGCAGGGAACGTTTTTGATTAGGCCAAACAAACAGTGATGGACGTGTTGTAAACCCTCATCGTTCCACACGCTCATCTGTATGCAATATTTGAGGGTTACCATAATCAGATATGATCATGCCCACTGTGTGGTGGACACAGGAGCGTGGTGGCACCTTAATTGGGGAGGACGGGCTCGTGGTAATGGCTGGAGCGGAATACGTGGAATGGTGTCAAATACTTCAACCGCATAGTTTCCATGTGTTTGATGGCATTTCATTTGCTCCATTCCAGCCATTATTATGAGCCGTCTGTCAGCTCAGCAGCCTCCTGTGGAGTTGGAGTGTGTGTCCATCAAGCTGCCCATGATAATGACATTCTAAATTCTATAAGGGATAATCAGGCCCCAAGGATAAACAAAAGCAGAGAAGATTTGATCCGCATTCCGTCTTTAATTGGATATCATCCACTTGAATTGGGGGCCCTCGCATACAGACAGGCTTGATCGGACCCAAATTACCATTGTGAAGAAAATTGCCAGAACTAGAATAGCTGCAGATGATACTGGAGAGAGATAGCAGGCAGCAGAATAGGGGACTAAATAGGAAAGCCTGCAATCTTATCACAAATAATCCCAAATTGCATTAATCATGGCATGTTTGTATGCATGTCCCATTTTAAACCACTCTTTGTAATTTTTCCCACTCCAGTGAGTTCCCTATTGTCATGACGTGACTATCATTAATGCGATGATGGTTATTTTATCAAATCAATTAACTATGTTTCATTATTACATGATTCAATTAATCATGTATCAATTAACTTATTAGCAATTTTGGGGCACCATGGAAAAAGTTTGTTTAACCTTTTATGGCTGCAGCCCGACGCCGGTACACCTATGACAACATCCAGCTCAAGTGCAGGGCGCGAAATTCAAAATCTATTTTTTTTAAATATTTAACTTTCACACATTAACAAGTCCAATACAGCATTTGAAAGATAAACATCTTGTCAATCCAGCCAACATGTCCGATTTTTTAAATGTTTTACAGAGAAAACACCACATATATTTATGTTAGCTCACCACCAAATAAAAAAGAGGACAGACATTTTTCACAGCACAAGTAGGATGCAAGTAGCATGCACAAGCCAACCTAACTAACCTAGAACCAACCTAAATAACCTAGAAAAAACTACCTCAGATGACAGTCCTATAACATGTTACACAACACATCTCTGGCAAATGCCAAACGTCCTGCATGGTGTTGGGCTGTAAGCACAACCCCCACCTGTGGACCTCGGGCCCTCATACCACCCTCATGGAGTCTGTTTCTGACCGTTTGAGCAGACACATGCACATTTGTGGCCTGCTGGAGGTCATTTTGCAGGGCTCTGGCAGTGCACCTCCTTGCACTAAGGCGGAGGTACCGGTCCTGCTGCTGGGTTGTTGCCCTCCTACGGCCTCCTCCACGTCTCCTGATGTACTGGCCTGTCTCCTGGTAGCGCCTGCATGCTCTGGACACTACGCTGACAGACACAGCAAACCTTTTTGCCACAGTTCGCATTGATGTGCCATCCTGGATGAACTGCACTACCTGAGCCACTTGTGTGGGTTGTAGACTCCGTCTCATGCTACCACTAGAGTGAGAGCACCGCCAGCATTCAAAAGTGACCAAAACATCAGCCAGGAAGCATAGGAACTGAGAAGTGGTCTGTGGTCACCACCTGCAGAATCACTCCTGTTTTGGGGGGTGTCTTGCTAATTGCCTATAATTTCCACCTTTTGTCTATTCCATTTGCACAACAGCATGTGAAATTTATTGTCAATCAGTGTTGCTTCCTAAGTGGACAGTTTGATTTCACAGAAGTGTGATTGACTTGGAGTTACATTGTGTTGTTTAAGTGTTCCCTTTATTTTTTTGAGCAGTGTACATATTTACGCTCTTT